>NW_026646606.1:0-26000 GCF_949987535.1 Balaenoptera acutorostrata
CCCCTTAGCACGTAACGAATATTATTTGGGGGTCCAGCCATGGAGAAGAATTTAGACACTAGGAGAAGATAAGGAACACACCCATTATCACGAAATCACATTAGGATTCTCTTTTTAACCTGTTCCTTAAAACACTAGTGCTTAGGAAATCTATTGGAGGCAGAAGCAGTCAAGGGTAGCTTAGGGTTAGGGTTAGGGTTAGGGTGAGGGTTAGTGTACGGCTTAGGGTACGGGTTCGGGGAGGGGTTCGGGTAGGGCGTAGGGTATGGGTTAGGATTAGTGTTAGGGTTAGTGTTAGGGTTAGGGCTCGGTTTAGTGTACGGGTTATGATTAGGGTACGTGTTAGGGTTAGGGTAGGGCTTAGGGTTAGGGTACGCGTTAGGGTGAGGGTAGTTATTAAACCTATCCCACTCTCTAGATACTCCTTAGCACGTAAAGGAATATTATTTGGGGGTCCAGCCATGGAGAAGAGTTTAGACACGAGGAGAAGATAAGGAACACACCCATTATCAAGAAATCACATTAGGATTCTCTTTTTAACCTGTTCCTTAAAACACTAATGCTTAGGAAATCTATTGGAGGCAGAAGCCGTCGAGGGTAGCTTAGGGTTAGGGTTAGGGTTATATTGAGGGTTAGGGTATGGCTTAGGGTACGGGTTCGGGGAGGGGTTCGGGTAGGGCGTAGGGTATGGGTTAGGGTTAGGGTTAGGGTTAGTGTTAGGGTTAGGGCTCGGTTTAGGGTACGGGTTAGGATTAGGGTACGCGTTAGTGTTAGGGTAGGGGTTAGGGTTAGGGTACGCGTTAGGGTGAGGGTAGTTATTAAACCTCTCCCTCTCTCTAGATACCCCTTAGCACGTAAAGGAATATTATTTGGGGGTCCAGCCATGGAGAAGATTTTAGACACTAGGAGAAGATAAGGAACACACCCATTATCACGAAATCACATTAGGATTCTCTTTTTAACCTGTTCCTTAAAACACTAGTGCTTAGGAAATCTATTGGAGGCAGAAGCCATAAAGGGTAGCTTAGGGTTAGGGTTAGGGTTAGGGTACGGCTTAGGGTACGGGTTCAGGGAGGGGTTCGGGTAGGGCGTAGGGTATGGGTTAGGGTTAGGGTTAGGGTTAGTGTTAGGGTTAGGGCTCGGTTTAGGGTACGGGTTAGGATTAGGGTACGCGTTAGGGTTAGGGTACGCGTTAGGGTTAGGGTACGCGTTAGGGTGAGGGTAGTTATTAAACCTATCCCACTCTCTAGATACCCCTTAGCACGTAAAGGAATATTATTTGGGGGTCCAGCCATGGAGAAGAGTTTAGACACGAGGAGAAGATAAGGAACACACCCATTATCAAGAAATCACATTAGGATTCTCTTTTTAAGCTGTTCCTTAAAACACTAGTGCTTAGGAAATCTATTGCAGGCAGAAGCAGTCAAGGGTAGCTTAGGGTTAGGGTTATGGTGAGGGTTAGGGTACGGCTTAGGGTACGGGTTCGGGGAGGGGTTCGGGTAGGGTGTAGGGTATGGTTTAGGGTTAGGGTTAGGGCTAGTGTTAGGGTTAGGGCTCGGTTTAGGGTACGGGTTAGGATTAGGGTACGCGTTAGGGTTAGGGTAGGGGTTAGGGTTAGGGTACGCGATAGGGTGAGGGTAGTTATTAAACCTATCCCACTCTCTAGATACCCCATAGCACGTAAAGGAATATTATTTGGGGGTCCAGCCATGGAGAAGAGTTTAGACACTAGGAGAAGATAAGGAACACACCCATTATCAAGAAATCACATTAGGATTCTCTTTTTAACCTGTTCCTTAAAACACTAGTGCTTAGGAAATCTATTGGAGGCAGAAGCAGTCAAGGGTAGCTTAGGGTTAGGGTTAGGGTTAGGGTGAGGGTTAGGGTACGGCTTAGGGTACGGGTTCGGGGAGGGGTTCGGGTAGGGCGTAGGGTATGGGTTAGGGTTAGGGTTAGGGTTAGTGTTAGGGTTAGGGCTCGGTTTAGGGTACGGGTTACGATTAGTGTAGGGGTTAGGGTTAGGGTACGCTTTAGGGTGAGGGTAGTTATTAAACGTATCCCACTCTCTAGATACCCCTTACCACGTAAAGGAATATTATTTGGGGGTCCAGCCATGGAGAAGAGTTTAAACACTAGGAGAAGATAAGGAACACACTAATTATCAAGAAATCACAATATGATTCTCTTTTTAACCTGTTTCTTAAAACACTAGTGCTTAGGAAATCTATTGGAGGCAGAAGCAGTCAAGGGTAGCTTAGGGTTAGGGTTAGGGTTAGGGTGAGGGTTAGGGTACGGCTTAGGGTACGGGTTCGGGGAGGGGTTCTGGTAGGGCGTAGGGTATGGGTTAGGGTTAGGGTTAGGGCTAGTGTTAGGGTTAGGGCTCGGTTTAGGGTACGGGTTAGGATTAGGGTACGCGTTAGGGTTAGGGTACGCGTTAGGGTTAGGGTACGCGTTAGGGTGAGGGTAGTTATTAAACCTATCCCACTCTCTAGATACCCCTTAGCACGTAAAGGAATATTATTTGGGGGTCCAGCCATGGAGAAGAGTTTAGACACGAGGAGAAGATAAGGAACACACCCATTATCAAGAAATCACATTAGGATTCTCTTTTTAAGCTGTTCCTTAAAACACTAGTGCTTAGGAAATCTATTGGAGGCAGAAGCAGTCAAGGGTAGCTTAGGGTTAGGGTTAGGGTGAGGGTTAGGGTACGGCTTAGGGTACGGGTTCGGGGAGGGGTTCGGGTAGGGTGTAGGGTATGGTTTAGGGTTAGGGTTAGGGCTAGTGTTAGGGTTAGGGCTCGGTTTAGGTTACGGGTTAGGATTAGGGTACGCGTTAGGGTTAGGGTAGGGGTTAGGGTTAGGGTACGCGTTAGGGTGAGGGTAGTTACTAAACCTCTCCCTCTCTCTAGATACCCCTTAGCACGTAAAGGAATATTATTTGGGGTCCAGCCATGGAGAAGAGTTTAGACACTAGGAGAAGATAAGGAACACACCCATTATCACGAAATCACATTAGGATTCTCTTTTTAACCTGTTCCTTAAAACACTAGTGCTTAGGAAATCTATTGGAGGCAGAAGCAGTCAAGGGTAGCTTAGGTTTAGGGTTAGGGTTAGGGTGAGGGTTAGGGTACGGCTTAGGGTACGGGTTCGGGGAGGGGTTCGGGTAGGGCGTAGGGTATGGGTTAGGGTTAGGGTTAGGGTTAGTGTTAGGGTTAGGGCTCGGTTTAGTGTCCGGGTTAGGATTAGGGTACGGGTTAGGGTTAGGGTAGGGGTTAGGGTTAGGGTACGCGATAGGGTGAGGGTAGTTATTAAACCTATCCCACTCTCTAGATACCCCTTAGCACGTAAAGGAATATTATTTGGGGGTCCAGCCATGGAGAAGAGTTTAGACACTAGGAGAAGATAAGGAACACACCCATTATCAAGAAATCACATTAGGATTCTCTTTTTAACCTGTTCCTTAAAACACTAGTGCTTAGGAAATCTATTGGAGGCAGAAGCAGTCAAGGGTAGCTTAGGGTTAGGGTTAGGGTTAGGGTGAGGGTTAGGGTACGGCTTAGGGTACGGGTTCGGGGAGGGGTTCGGGTAGGGCGTAGGGTATGGGTTAGGGTTAGGGTTAGGGTTAGTGTTAGGGTTGGGGCTCGGTTTAGGGTACGGGTTACGATTAGTGTAGGGGTTAGGGTTAGGGTACGCTTTAGGGTGAGGGTAATTATTAAACGTATCCCACTCCCTAGATACCCCTTACCACGTAAAGGAATATTATTTGGGGGTACAGCCATGGAGAAGAGTTTAAACACTAGGAGAAGATAAGGAACACACCCATTATCAAGAAATCACAATATGATTCTCTTTTTAACCTGTTTCTTAAAACACTAGTGCTTAGGAAATCTATTGGAGGCAAAAGCAGTCAAGGGTAGCTTAGGGTTATGGTTAGGGTTAGGGTGTGGGTTAGGGTACGGCTTAGGGTCCGGGTTCGGGGACGGGTTCGGGTAGGGCGTAGGGTATGGTTTAGGGTTAGGGTTAGGGTTAGTGTTAGGGTTAGGGCTCGGTTTAGGGTACGGGTTAGGATTAGGGTACGCGTTAGTGTTAGGGTAGGGGTTAGGGTTAGGGTACGCGATAGGGTGAGGTTAGTTATGAAACCTATCCCACTCTCTAGATACCCCTTAGCACGTAATGGAATATTATTTGGGGGTCCAGCCATGGAGAAGAGTTTAGACACTAGGAGAAGATTAGGAACACACCCATTATCAAGAAATCACATTAGGATTCTCTTTTTAACCTGTTCCTTAAAACACTAGTGCTTAGGAAATCTATTGGACGCAGAAGCCGTCAAGGGTAGCTTAGGGTTAGGGTTAGGGTTAGGGTGAGGGTTAGGGTACGGCTTAGGGTACGGGTTCAGGGAGGGGTTCGGGTAGGGCGTAGGGTATGGTTTAGGGTTAGGGTTAGGGTTAGTGTTAGGGTTAGGTCTCGGTTTACGGTACGGGTTAGGATTAGGGTACGCGTTAGTGTTAGGGTAGGGGTTAGGGTTAGGGTACGCGATAGGGTGAGGTTAGTTATTAAACCTATCCCACTCTCTAGATACCCCTTAGCACGTAAAGGAATATTATTTGGGGGTCCAGCCATTGAGAAGAGTTTAGACACTAGGAGAAGATAAGGAACACACCCATTATCAAGAAATCACTTTAGGATTCTCTTTTTAACCTGTTCCTTAAAACACTAGTGCTTAGGAAATCTATTGGAGGCAGAAGCAGTCAAGGGTAACTTAGGGTTAGGGTTAGGGTTAGATTGAGGGTTAGGGTACGGCTTAGGGTACGGGTTCGGGGAGGGGTTCGGGTAGTGCGTAGGTTATGGGTTAGGGTTAGGGTTAGCGTTACTGTTAGGGTTAGGGCTCGGTTTAGGGTACAGGTTAGGATTAGGGTACGCGTTAGGGTTAGGTTAGGGGTTAGGGTTAGGGTACGCGTTAGGGTGAGGGTAGTTATTAAACCTCTCCCTCTCTCTAGATACTCCTTAGCACGTAAAGGAATATTATTTGGGGGTCCAGCCATGGAGAAGAGTTTAGACACTAGGAGAAGATAAGGAACACACCCATTATCACGAAAACACATTAGGATTCTCTTTTTAACCCTGTTCCTTAAAACACTACTGCTTAGGAAATCTATCGGAGGCAGAAGCAGTCAAGGGTAGCTTAGGTTTAGGGTTAGGGTTAGGGTAAGGGTTAGGGTACGGCTTAGGGTACGGGTTCGGGGAGGGGTTCGGGTAGGGCGTAGGGTATGGGTTAGGGTTAGGGTTAGGGTTAGTGTTAGGGTTAGGGCTCGGTTTAGTGTACGGGTTAGGATTAGGGTACGTGTTAGGGTTAGGGTAGGGGTTAGGGTTAGGGTACGCGTTAGGGTGAGGGTAGTTATTAAACCTATCACACTCTCTAGATACCCCTTAGCACGTAAAGGAATATTATTTGGGGGTCCAGCCATGGAGAAGAGTTTAGACACGAGGAGAATATAAGGAACACACCCATTATCAAGAAATCACATTAGGATTCTCTTTTTAACCTGTTCCTTAAAACACTAGTGCTTAGGAAATCTATTGGAGGCAGAAGCCGTCAAGGGTAGCTTAGGGTTAGGGTTAGGTTTAGGGTGAGAGTTAGGGTACGGCTTAGGGTACGGGTTCGGGGGAGGGGTTCTGGTAGGGCGTAGGGTATGGGTTAGGGTTAGTGTTAGGGTTAGTGTTAGGGTTAGGGCTCGGTTTAGGGTACGGGTTAGGATTAGGGTACGCGTTAGGGTTAGGGTAGGGGTTAGGGTTAGGGTACGCGTTAGGGTGAGGGTAGTTATTAAACCTCTCCCTCTCTCTAGATACCCCTTAGCACGTAAAGGAATATTATTTGGGGGTCCAGCCATGCAGAAGAATTTAGACACTAGGAGAAGATAAGGAACACACCCATTATCAAGAAATCACATTAGGATTCTCTTTTTAACCTGTTCCTTAAAACACTAGTGCTTAGGAAATCTATTGGAGGCAGAAGCCGTCAAGGGTAGCTTAGGGTTAGGGTTAGGGTTATATTGAGGGTTAGGGTATGGCTTAGGGTACGGGTTCGGGGAGGGGTTCGGGTAGGGCGTAGGGTATGGGTTAGGGTTAGGGTTAGGGTTAGTGTTAGGGATAGGGCTCGGTTTAGGGTACGGGTTAGGATTAGTGTAGGGGTTAGGGTTAGGGTACGCTTTAGGGTGAGGGTAGTTATTAAACGTATCCCACTCTGTAGATACCCCTTACCACGTAAAGGAATATTATTTGGGGGTCCAGCCATGGAGAAGAGTTTAAACACTAGGAGAAGATAAGGAACACACCCATTATCAAGAAATCACAATATGATTCTCTTTTTAACCTGTTTCTTAAAACACTAGTGCTTAGGAAATCTATTGGAGGCAGAAGCAGTCAAGGGTAGCTTAGGGTTAGGGTTAGGGTTAGGGTGAGGGTTAGGGTACAGCTTAGGGTACGGGTTCGGGGAGGGGTTCGGGTAGGGCGTAGGGTATGGGTTAGGGTTAGGGTTAGGGCTAGTGTTAGGGTTAGGGCTCGGTTTAGGTTATGGGTTAGGATTAGGGTACGCGTTAGGGTTAGGGTAGGGGTTAGGGTTAGGGTACGCGTTAGGGTGAGGGTAGTTATTAAATCTATCCCACTCTCTAGATAACCCTTAGCACGTAAAGGAATATTATTTGGGGGTCCAGCCATGGAGAAGAGTTTAGACACTAGGAGAAGGTAAGGAACACACCCATTATCAAGAAATCGCAATAATATTCTCTTTTTAAACTGTTCCTTAAAACACTAGTGCTTAGGAAATCTATTGGAGGCAGAAGCAGTCAAGGGTAGCTTAGGGTTAGGGTTAGGGTTCGATTGAGGGTTAGGGTACGGCTTAGGGTACGGGTTTGGGGAGGGGTTCTGGTAGGGCGTAGGGTATGGGTTAGGGTTAGGGTTAGGGTTAGTGTTAGGGTTAGGGCTCGGTTTAGGGTACGGGTTAGGATTAGGGTACGCGTTAGGGTTAGGGTAGGGGTTAGGGTTAGGGTACGCGTTAGGGTGAGGGTAGTTATTAAACCTCTCCCTCTCTCTAGATACCCCTTAGCACGTAACGAATATTATTTGGGGGTCCAGCCATGGAGAAGAATTTAGACACTAGGAGAAGATAAGGAACACACCCATTATCACGAAATCACATTAGGATTCTCTTTTTAACCTGTTCCTTAAAACACTAGTGCTTAGGAAATCTATTGGAGGCAGAAGCAGTCAAGGGTAGCTTAGGGTTAGGGTTAGGGTTAGGGTGAGGGTTAGTGTACGGCTTAGGGTACGGGTTCGGGGAGGGGTTCGGGTAGGGCGTAGGGTATGGGTTAGGATTAGTGTTAGGGTTAGTGTTAGGGTTAGGGCTCGGTTTAGTGTACGGGTTATGATTAGGGTACGTGTTAGGGTTAGGGTAGGGCTTAGGGTTAGGGTACGCGTTAGGGTGAGGGTAGTTATTAAACCTATCCCACTCTCTAGATACCCCTTAGCACGTAAAGGAATATTATTTGGGGGTCCAGCCATGGAGAAGAGTTTAGACACGAGGAGAAGATAAGGAACACACCCATTATCAAGAAATCACATTAGGATTCTCTTTTTAACCTGTTCCTTAAAACACTAATGCTTAGGAAATCTATTGGAGGCAGAAGCCGTCAAGGGTAGCTTAGGGTTAGGGTTAGGGTTATATTGAGGGTTAGGGTATGGCTTAGGGTACGGGTTCGGGGAGGGGTTCGGGTAGGGCGTAGGGTATGGGTTAGGGTTAGGGTTAGGGTTAGTGTTAGGGTTAGGGCTCGGTTTAGGGTACGGGTTAGGATTAGGGTACGCGTTAGTGTTAGGGTAGGGGTTAGGGTTAGGGTACGCGTTAGGGTGAGGGTAGTTATTAAACCTCTCCCTCTCTCTAGATACCCCTTAGCACGTAAAGGAATATTATTTGGGGGTCCAGCCATGGAGAAGATTTTAGACACTAGGAGAAGATAAGGAACACACCCATTATCACGAAATCACATTAGGATTCTCTTTTTAACCTGTTCCTTAAAACACTAGTGCTTAGGAAATCTATTGGAGGCAGAAGCCATAAAGGGTAGCTTAGGGTTAGGGTTAGGGTTAGGGTACGGCTTAGGGTACGGGTTCAGGGAGGGGTTCGGGTAGGGCGTAGGGTATGGGTTAGGGTTAGGGTTAGGGTTAGTGTTAGGGTTAGGGCTCGGTTTAGGGTACGGGTTAGGATTAGGGTACGCGTTAGGGTTAGGGTACGCGTTAGGGTTAGGGTACGCGTTAGGGTGAGGGTAGTTATTAAACCTATCCCACTCTCTAGATACCCCTTAGCACGTAAAGGAATATTATTTGGGGGTCCAGCCATGGAGAAGAGTTTAGACACGAGGAGAAGATAAGGAACACACCCATTATCAAGAAATCACATTAGGATTCTCTTTTTAAGCTGTTCCTTAAAACACTAGTGCTTAGGAAATCTATTGGAGGCAGAAGCAGTCAAGGGTAGCTTAGGGTTAGGGTTATGGTGAGGGTTAGGGTACGGCTTAGGGTACGGGTTCGGGGAGGGGTTCGGGTAGGGTGTAGGGTATGGTTTAGGGTTAGGGTTAGGGCTAGTGTTAGGGTTAGGGCTCGGTTTAGGGTACGGGTTAGGATTAGGGTACGCGTTAGGGTTAGGGTAGGGGTTAGGGTTAGGGTACGCGTTAGGGTGAGGGTAGTTACTAAACCTCTCCCTCTCTCTAGATACCCCTTAGCACGTAAAGGAATATTATTTGGGGGTCCAGCCATGGAGAAGAGTTTAGACACTAGGAGAAGATAAGGAACACACCCATTATCACGAAATCACATTAGGATTCTCTTTTTAACCTGTTCCTTAAAACACTAGTGCTTAGGAAATCTATTGGAGGCAGAAGCAGTCAAGGGTAGCTTAGGTTTAGGGTTAGGGTTAGGGTGAGGGTTAGGGTACGGCTTAGGGTACGGGTTCGGGGAGGGGTTCGGGTAGGGCGTAGGGTATGGGTTAGGGTTAGGGTTAGGGTTAGTGTTAGGGTTAGGGCTCGGTTTAGTGTCCGGGTTAGGATTAGGGTACGGGTTAGGGTTAGGGTAGGGGTTAGGGTTAGGGTACGCGATAGGGTGAGGGTAGTTATTAAACCTATCCCACTCTCTAGATACCCCATAGCACGTAAAGGAATATTATTTGGGGGTCCAGCCATGGAGAAGAGTTTAGACACTAGGAGAAGATAAGGAACACACCCATTATCAAGAAATCACATTAGGATTCTCTTTTTAACCTGTTCCTTAAAACACTAGTGCTTAGGAAATCTATTGGAGGCAGAAGCAGTCAAGGGTAGCTTAGGGTTAGGGTTAGGGTTAGGGTGAGGGTTAGGGTACGGCTTAGGGTACGGGTTCGGGGAGGGGTTCGGGTAGGGCGTAGGGTATGGGTTAGGGTTAGGGTTAGGGTTAGTGTTAGGGTTAGGGCTCGGTTTAGGGTACGGGTTACGATTAGTGTAGGGGTTAGGGTTAGGGTACGCTTTAGGGTGAGGGTAGTTATTAAACGTATCCCACTCTCTAGATACCCCTTACCACGTAAAGGAATATTATTTGGGGGTCCAGCCATGGAGAAGAGTTTAAACACTAGGAGAAGATAAGGAACACACTAATTATCAAGAAATCACAATATGATTCTCTTTTTAACCTGTTTCTTAAAACACTAGTGCTTAGGAAATCTATTGGAGGCAGAAGCAGTCAAGGGTAGCTTAGGGTTAGGGTTAGGGTTAGGGTGAGGGTTAGGGTACGGCTTAGGGTACGGGTTCGGGGAGGGGTTCGGGTAGGGCGTAGGGTATGGGTTAGGGTTAGGGTTAGGGCTAGTGTTAGGGTTAGGGCTCGGTTTAGGGTACGGGTTAGGATTAGGGTACGCGTTAGGGTTAGGGTACGCGTTAGGGTTAGGGTACGCGTTAGGGTGAGGGTAGTTATTAAACCTATCACACTCTCTAGATACCCCTTAGCACATAAAGGAATATTATTTGGGGGTCCAGCCAAGGAGAAGATTTTAGACACGAGGAGAACACAAGGAACACACCCATTATCAAGAAATCACATTAGGATTCTCTTTTTAACATGTTCCTTAAAACACTAGTGCTTAGGAAATCTATTGGAGGCAGAAGCCGTCAAGGGTAGCTTAGGGTTAGGGTTAGGGTTAGGGTGAGGGTTAGGGTACGGCTTAGGGTACGGGTTCGGGGAGGTGTTCGGGTAGGGCGTAGGGTATGGGTTAGGGTTAGGGTTAGGGCTAGGGTTAGGGTTAGGGCTCGGTTTAGGGTACGGGTTAGGATTAGGGTACGCTTTAGGGTTAGGGTAGGGTTTAGGGTTAGGGTACGCGTTAGGGTGAGGGTAGTTATTAAACCTATCCCATTCTCTAGATACCCCTTAGCACGTAAAGGAATATTATTTGGGGGTCCAGCCATGGAGAAGAGTTTAGACACGAGGAGAAGATAAGGAACACACCCATTATCAAGAAATCACATTAGGATTCTCCTTTAAACCTGTTCCTTAAATCACTAGTGCTTAGGAAATCTATTGGAGGCCGAAGCCGTCAAGGGTAGCCTAGGGTTAGGGTTAGGGTTAGGGTGAGGGTTAGGGTACGGCTTAGGGTACGGGTTCGGGGAGGGATTCGGGTAGGGCGTAGGGTATGGGTTAGAGTTGGGGTTAGGGTTAGTGTTAGGGTTAGGGCTCGGTTTAGGGTACGGGTTAGGATTAGGTTACGCGTTAGTGTTAGGTTAGGGGTTAGGGTTAGGGTACGCGATAGGGTGAGGTTAGTTATTAAACCTATCCCACTCTCTAGATACCCCTTAGCACGTAAAGGAATATTATTTGGGGGTCCAGCCATGGAGAAGAGTTTAGACACTTGGAGAAGATAAGGAACACACCCATTATCAAGAAATCACATTAGGATTCTCTTTTTAACCTGTTCCTTAAAACACTAGTGCTTAGGAAATCTATTGGAGGCAGAAGCAGTCAAGGGTAGCTTAGGGTTAGGGTTAGGGTTAGGGTACGGCTTAGGGTACGGGTTCGGGGAGGGGTTCGGGTAGGGCGTAGGGTATGGTTTAGTGTTAGGGTTAGGGTTAGTGTTAGGGTTAGGGCTCGGTTTAGGGTACGGGTTAGGATTAGGGTACGCGTTAGGGTTAGGGTAGGGGTTAGGGTTAGGGTATGCGATAGGGTGAGGTTAGTTATTAAACCTATCCCACTCTCTAGATACCCCTTAGCACGTAAAGGAATATTATTTGGGGGTCCGGCCATGGAGAAGAGTTTCGACACTAGGAGAAGATAAGGAACACACCCATTATCAAGAAATCACAATATGATTCTCTTTTTAAACTGTTCCTTAAAACACTAGTGGTTAGGAAATCTATTGGAGGCAGAAGCAGTGAAGGGTAGCTTAGGGTTACGGTTAGGGTTAGGGTGAGGGTTAGGGTACGGCTTAGGGTACGGGTTCGGGGAGGGGTTCGGGTAGGGCGTAGGGTATGGGTTACGGTTAGGGTTAGGGTTAGGGTTAGGGTTAGGGCTCGGTTTAGGGTACGGTTTAGGATTAGGGTACTCGTTAGGGTTAGGGTAGCGGTTAGGGTTAGGGTACGCGTTAGGGTGAGGGTAGTTATTAAACCTATCCCACTCTCTAGATACCCCTTAGCAGGTAAAGGAATATTATTTGGGGGTCCAGCCATGGAGAAGAGTTTAGACACGAGGAGAAGATAAGGAACACACCCATTATCAAGAAATCACATTAGGATTCTCCTTTAAACCTGTTCCTTAAATCACTAGTGCTTAGGAAATCTATTGGAGGCAGAAGCCGTCAAGGGTAGCTTAGGGTTAGGGTTAGGGTTAGGGTGAGGGTTAGAGTACGGCTTAGGGTACGGGTTCGGGGAGGGGTTCGGGTAGGGCGTAGGGTATGGGTTAGAGTTAGGGTTAGGGTTAGTGTTAGGGTTAGGGCTCAGTTTAGGGTACGGGTTAGGATTAGGGTACGCGTTAGTGTTAGGGTAGGGTTTAGGGTTAGGGTACGCTTTAGGGTGAGGGTAGTTATTAAACCTATCCCACTCCCTAGATACCCCTTAGCACGTAAAGGAATATTATTTGGGGGTCCAGCCATGGAGAAGGGTTTAGACACTATGAGGAGATAAGGAACACACCCATTATCAAGAAATCACAATATGATTCTCTTTTTAAACTGTTCCTTAAAACACTAGGGGTTAGGAAATCTATTGGAGGCAGAAGCCGTCAAGGGTAGCTTAGGGTTAGGGTTAGGGTTAGGGTGAGGGTTAGGGTACGGCTTAGGGTACGGGTTCGGGGAGGGGTTCGGGTAGGGCGTAGGGTATGGGTTAGGGTTAGGGTTAGGGTTAGTGTTAGGGTTAGGGCTCGGTTTAGGGTACGGGTTAGGATTAGGGTACTCGTTAGGGTTAGGGTAGCGGTTAGGGTTAGGGTACGCGTTAGGGTTAGGGTAGGGGTTAGGGTTAGGGTACGCGTTAGGGTGAGGGTAGTTATTAAACCTATCCCACTCTCTAGATACCCCTTAGCACGTAAAGGAATATTATTTGGGGGTCCAGCCATGGAGAAGAGTTTAGACACGAGGAGAAGATAAGGAACACACCCATTATCAAGAAATCACATTAGGATTCTCTTTTTAACCTGTTCCTTAAAACACTAATGCTTAGGAAATCTATTGGAGGCAGAAGCCGTCAAGGGTAGCTTAGGGTTAGGGTTAGGGTTATATTGAGGGTTAGGGTATGGCTTAGGGTACGGGTTCGGGGAGGGGTTCGGGTAGGGCGTAGGGTATGGGTTAGGGTTAGGGTTAGGGTTAGTGTTAGGGTTAGGGCTCGGTTTAGGGTACGGGTTAGGATTAGGGTACGCGTTAGTGTTAGGGTAGGGGTTAGGGTTAGGGTACGCGTTAGGGTGAGGGTAGTTATTAAACCTCTCCCTCTCTCTAGATACCCCTTAGCACGTAAAGGAATATTATTTGGGGGTCCAGCCATGGAGAAGATTTTAGACACTAGGAGAAGATAAGGAACACACCCATTATCACGAAATCACATTAGGATTCTCTTTTTAACCTGTTCCTTAAAACACTAGTGCTTAGGAAATCTATTGGAGGCAGAAGCCATAAAGGGTAGCTTAGGGTTAGGGTTAGGGTTAGGGTACGGCTTAGGGTACGGGTTCAGGGAGGGGTTCGGGTAGGGCGTAGGGTATGGGTTAGGGTTAGGGTTAGGGTTAGTGTTAGGGTTAGGGCTCGGTTTAGGGTACGGGTTAGGATTAGGGTACGCGTTAGGGTTAGGGTACGCGTTAGGGTTAGGGTACGCGTTAGGGTGAGGGTAGTTATTAAACCTATCCCACTCTCTAGATACCCCTTAGCACGTAAAGGAATATTATTTGGGGGTCCAGCCATGGAGAAGAGTTTAGACACGAGGAGAAGATAAGGAACACACCCATTATCAAGAAATCACATTAGGATTCTCTTTTTAAGCTGTTCCTTAAAACACTAGTGCTTAGGAAATCTATTGGAGGCAGAAGCAGTCAAGGGTAGCTTAGGGTTAGGGTTATGGTGAGGGTTAGGGTACGGCTTAGGGTACGGGTTCGGGGAGGGGTTCGGGTAGGGTGTAGGGTATGGTTTAGGGTTAGGGTTAGGGCTAGTGTTAGGGTTAGGGCTCGGTTTAGGGTACGGGTTAGGATTAGGGTACGCGTTAGGGTTAGGGTAGGGGTTAGGGTTAGGGTACGCGTTAGGGTGAGGGTAGTTACTAAACCTCTCCCTCTCTCTAGATACCCCTTAGCACGTAAAGGAATATTATTTGGGGGTCCAGCCATGGAGAAGAGTTTAGACACTAGGAGAAGATAAGGAACACACCCATTATCACGAAATCACATTAGGATTCTCTTTTTAACCTGTTCCTTAAAACACTAGTGCTTAGGAAATCTATTGGAGGCAGAAGCAGTCAAGGGTAGCTTAGGTTTAGGGTTAGGGTTAGGGTGAGGGTTAGGGTACGGCTTAGGGTACGGGTTCGGGGAGGGGTTCGGGTAGGGCGTAGGGTATGGGTTAGGGTTAGGGTTAGGGTTAGTGTTAGGGTTAGGGCTCGGTTTAGTGTCCGGGTTAGGATTAGGGTACGGGTTAGGGTTAGGGTAGGGGTTAGGGTTAGGGTACGCGATAGGGTGTGGGTAGTTATTAAACCTATCCCACTCTCTAGATACCCCATAGCACGTAAAGGAATATTATTTGGGGGTCCAGCCATGGAGAAGAGTTTAGACACTAGGAGAAGATAAGGAACACACCCATTATCAAGAAATCACATTAGGATTCTCTTTTTAACCTGTTCCTTAAAACACTAGTGCTTAGGAAATCTATTGGAGGCAGAAGCCGTCAAGGGTAGCTTAGGGTTAGGGTTAGGGTTAGGGTGAGGGTTAGGGTACGGCTTAGGGTACGGGTTCGGGGAGGGGTTCGGGTAGGGCGTAGGGTATGGGTTAGGGTTAGGGTTAGGGTTAGTGTTAGGGTTAGGGCTCGGTTTAGGGTACGGGTTACGATTAGTGTAGGGGTTAGGGTTAGGGTACGCTTTAGGGTGAGGGTAGTTATTAAACGTATCCCACTCTCTAGATACCCCTTACCACGTAAAGGAATATTATTTGGGGGTCCAGCCATGGAGAAGAGTTTAAACACTAGGAGAAGATAAGGAACACACTAATTATCAAGAAATCACAATATGATTCTCTTTTTAACCTGTTTCTTAAAACACTAGTGCTTAGGAAATCTATTGGAGGCAGAAGCAGTCAAGGGTAGCTTAGGGTTAGGGTTAGGGTTAGGGTGAGGGTTAGGGTACGGCTTAGGGTACGGGTTCGGGGAGGGGTTCGGGTAGGGCGTAGGGTATGGGTTAGGGTTAGGGTTAGGGCTAGTGTTAGGGTTAGGGCTCGGTTTAGGGTACGGGTTAGGATTAGGGTACGCGTTAGGGTTAGGGTACGCGTTAGGGTTAGGGTACGCGTTAGGGTGAGGGTAGTTATTAAACCTATCCCACTCTCTAGATACCCCTTAGCACGTAAAGGAATATTATTTGGGGGTCCAGCCATGGAGAAGAGTTTAGACACGAGGAGAAGATAAGGAACACACCCATTATCAAGAAATCACATTAGGATTCTCTTTTTAAGCTGTTCCTTAAAACACTAGTGCTTAGGAAATCTATTGGAGGCAGAAGCAGTCAAGGGTAGCTTAGGGTTAGGGTTAGGGTGAGGGTTAGGGTACGGCTTAGGGTACGGGTTCGGGGAGGGGTTCGGGTAGGGTGTAGGGTATGGTTTAGGGTTAGGGTTAGGGCTAGTGTTAGGGTTAGGGCTCGGTTTCGGTTATGGGTTAGGATTAGGGTACGCGTTAGGGTTAGGGTAGGGGTTAGGGTTAGGGTACGCGTTAGGGTGAGGGTAGTTATTAAATCTATCCCACTTTCTAGATACCCCTTAGCACGTAAAGGAATATTACTTGGGGGTCCAGCCATGGAGAAGAGTTTAGACACTAGGAGAAGGTAAGGAACACACCCATTATCAAGAAATCGCAATAATATTCTCTTTTTAAACTGTTCCTTAAAACACTAGTGCTTAGGAAATCTATTGGAGGCAGAAGCAGTCAAGGGTAGCTTAGGGTTAGGGTTAGGGTTAGATTGAGGGTTAGGGTACGGCTTAGGGTACGGGTTTGGGGAGGGGTTCGGGTAGGGCGTAGGGTATGGGTTAGGGTTAGGGTTAGGGCTAGTATTAGGATTAGGGCTCGGTTTAGTGTACGGGTTAGGATTAGGGTATGCGTTAGGGTTAGGGTAGGGGTTAGGGTTAGGGTACGCGTTAGGGTGAGGGTAGTTATTAAACCTATCCCACTATCTAGATACCCCTTTGCATGTAAAGGAATATTATTTGGGGGTCCAGCCATGGAGAAGAGTTTAGACACTAGGAGAAGATAAGGAACACACCCATTATCAAGAAATCACTTTAGGATTCTCTTTTTAACCTGTTCCTTAAAACACTAGTGCTTAGGAAATCTATTGGAGGCAGAAGCAGTCAAGGGTAGCTTAGGGTTAGGGTTAGGGTTAGATTGAGGGTTAGGGTACGGCTTAGGGTACGGGTTCGTGGAGGGGTTCGGGTAGGGCGTAGGGTATGGGTTAGGGTTAGGGTTAGGGTTAGTGTTAGGGTTAGGGCTCGGTTTAGGGTACGGGTTAGGATTAGGGTACGCGTTAGTGTTAGGGTAGGGGTTAGGGTTAGGTTACGCGATAGGGTGAGGTTAGTTATTAAACCTATCCCACTCTCTAGATACCCTTTAGCACGTAAAGGAATATTATTTGGGGGTCCAGCCATTGAGAAGAGTTTAGACACTATGAGAAGATAAGGAACACACCCATTATCAAGAAATCACTTTAGGATTCTCTTTTTAACCTGTTCCTTAAAACACTAGTGCTTAGGAAATCTATTGGAGGCAGAAGCAGTCAAGGGTAGCTTAGGGTTAGGGTTAGGGTTAGATTGAGGGTTAGGGTACGGCTTAGGGTACGGGTTCGGGGAGGGGTTCGGGTAGTGCGTAGGGTATGAGTTAGAATGAGGGTTAGGGTTAGTGTTAGGGTTAGGGCTCGGTTTAGGGTACGGGTTAGGATTAGGGTATGCGTTAGGGTTAGGTTAGGGGTTAGGGTTAGGGTACGCGTTAGGGTGAGGGTAGTTATTAAACCTCTCCCTCTCTCTAGATACCCCTTAGCACGTAAAGGAATATTATTTGGGGGTCCAGCCATGGAGAAGAATTTAGACACTAGGAGAAGATAAGGAACACACCCATTATCACGAAATGACATTAGGATTCTCTTTTTAACCTGTTCCTTAAAACACTACTGCTTAGGAAATCTATCGGAGGCAGAAGCAGTCAAGGGTAGCTTAGGTTTAGGGTTAGGGTTAGGGTAAGGGTTAGGGTACGGCTTAGGGTACGGGTTCGGGGAGGGGTTCGGGTAGGGCGTAGGGTATGGGTTAGGGTTAGGGTTAGGGTTAGTGTTAGGGTTAGGGCTCGGTTTAGTGTACGGTTTAGGATTAGGGTACGTGTTAGGTTTAGGGTAGGGGTTAGGGTTAGGGTACGCGTTAGGGTGAGGGTAGTTATTAAACCTATCACACTCTCTAGATACCCCTTAGCACGTAAAGGAATATTATTTGGGGGTCCAGCCATGGAGAAGAGTTTAGACACGAGGAGAAGATAAGGAACACACCCATTATCAAGAAATCACATTAGGATTCTCTTTTTAACCTGTTCCTTAAAACACTAGTGCTTAGGAAATCTATTGGAGGCAGAAGCAGTCAAGGGTAGCTTAGGGTTAGGGTTAGGGTGAGGGTTAGGGTACGGCTTAGGGTACGGGTTCGGGGAGGGGTTCGGATAGGGTGTAGGGTATGGTTTAGGGTTAGGGTTAGGGCTAGTGTTAGGGTCAGGGCTCGGTTTAGGGTACGGGTTAGGATTAGGGTACGCGTTAGGGTTAGGGTAGGGGTTAGGGTTAGGGTACGCGTTAGGGTGAGGGTAGTTACTAAACCTCTCCCTCTCTCTAGATACCCCTTAGCACGTAAAGGAATATTATTTGGGGGTCCAGCCATGGAGAAGAGTTTAGACACTAGGAGAAGATAAGGAACACACCCATTATCACGAAATCACATTAGGATTCTCTTTTTAACATGTTCCTTAAAACACTAGTGCTTAGGAAATCTATTGGAGGCAGAAGCAGTCAAGGGTAGCTTAGGTTTAGGGTTAGGGTTAGGGTGAGGGTTAGGGTACGGCTTAGGGTACGGGTTCGGGGAGGGGTTCGGGTAGGGCGTAGGGTATGGGTTAGGGTTAGGTTTAGGGTTAGTGTTAGGGTTAGGGCTCGGTTTAGTTTCCGGGTTAGGATTAGGGTACGGGTTAGGGTTAGGGTAGGGGTTAGGGTTAGGGTACGCGTTAGGGTGAGGGTAGTTATTAAATCTATCCCACTCTCTAGATACCCCTTAGCACGTAAAGGAATATTATTTGGGGGTCCAGCCATGGAGAAGAGTTTAGACACTAGGAGAAGGTAAGGAACACACCCATTATCAAGAAATCGCAATAATATTCTCTTTTTAAACTGTTCCTTAAAACACTAGTGCTTAGGAAATCTATTGGAGGCAGAAGCAGTCAAGGGTAGCTTAGGGTTAGGGTTACGGTTAGGGTGAGCGTTAGGGTACGGCTTAGGGTACGGGTTCGGGGAGGGGTTCGGGTAGTGCGTAGGGTATGGGTTAGGGTTAGGGTTAGGGTTAGTGTTAGGGTTAGGGCTCGGTTTAGGGTACGGGTTAGGATTAGGGTACGCGTTAGTGTTAGGGTAGGGGTTAGGGTTAGGGTACGCGATAGGGTGAGGTTAGTTATTAAACCTATCCCACTCTCTAGATACCCCTTAGCACGTAAAGGAATATTATTTGGGGGTCCAGCCATTGAGAAGAGTTTAGACACTAGGAGAAGATAAGGAACACACCCATTATCAAGAAATCACTTTAGGATTCTCTTTCTAACCTGTTCCTTAAAACACTAGTGCTTAGGAAATCTATTGGAGGCAGAAGCAGTCAAGGGTAGCTTAGGGTTAGGGTTAGGGTTAGATTGAGGGTTAGGGTACGGCTTAGGGTACGGGTTCGGGGAGGGGTTCGGGTAGTGCGTAGGGTATGGGTTAGGGTTAGGGTTAGGGTTAGTGTTAGGGTTAGGGCTCGGTTTAGGGTACGGGTTAGGATTAGGGTACGCGTTAGGGTTAGGTTAGGGGTTAGGGTTAGGGTACGCGTTAGGGTGAGGGTAGTTATTAAACCTCTCCCTCTCTCTAGATACCCCTTAGCACGTAAAGGAATATTATTTGGGGGTCCAGCCATGGAGAAGAATTTAGACACTAGGAGAAGATAAGGAACACACCCATTATCACGAAATCACATTAGGATTCTCTTTTTAACCTGTTCCTTAAAACACTACTGCTTAGGAAATCTATCGGAGGCAGAAGCAGTCAAGGGTAGCTTAGGTTTAGGGTTAGGGTTAGGGTAAGGGTTAGGGTACGGCTTAGGGTACGGGTTCGGGGAGGGGTTCGGGTAGGGCGTAGGGTATGGGTTAGGGTTAGGGTTAGTGTTAGGGTTAGGGCTCGGTTTAGTGTACGGGTTAGGATTAGGGTACGTGTTAGGGTTAGGGTAGGGGTTAGGGTTAGGGTACGCGTTAGGGTGAGTGTAGTTATTAAACCTATCACACTCTCTAGATACCACTTAGCACGTAAAGGAATATTCTTTGGGGGTCCAGCCATGGAGAAGAGTTTAGACACGAGGAGAAGATAAGGAACACACCCATTATCAAGAAATCACATTAGGATTCTCTTTTTAACCTGTTCCTTAAAACACTAGTGCTTAGGAAATCTATTGGAGGCAGAAGCCGTCAAGGGTAGCTTAGGGTTAGGGTTAGGGTTAGGGTGAGAGTTAGGGTACGGCTTAGGGTACGGGTTCAGGGAGGGGTTCTGGTAGGGCGTAGGGTATGGGTTAGGGTTAGGGTTAGGGTTAGTGTTAGAGTTAGGGCTCGGTTTAGGGTACGGGTTAGGATTAGGGTACGCGTTAGGGTTAGGGTAGGGGTTAGGGTTAGGGTACGCGTTAGGGTGAGGGTAGTTATTAAACCTCTCCCTCTCTCTAGATACCCCTTAGCACGTAACGAATATTATTTGGGGGTCCAGCCATGGAGAAGAATTTAGACACTAGGAGAAGATAAGGAACACACCCATTATCAAGAAATCACATTAGGATTCTCTTTTTAACCTGCTCCTTAAAACACTAGTGCTTAGGAAATCTATTGGAGGCAGAAGCCGTAAAGGGTAGCTTAGGGTTAGGGTTAGGGTTAGGCTACGGCTTAGGGTACGGGTTCAGGGAGGGGTTCGGGTAGGGCGTAGGGTATGGGTTAGGGTTAGGGTTAGGGTTAGTGTTAGGGTTAGGGCTCGGTTTCGGGTACGGGTTAGGATTAGGGTACGCGTTAGGGTTAGGGTACGCGTTAGGGTTAGGGTACGCGTTAGGGTGAGGGTAGTTATTAAACCTATCCCACTCTCTAGATACCCCTTAGCACGTAAAGTAATATTATTTGGGGGTCCAGCCATGGAGAAGAGTTTAGACACGAGGAGAAGATAAGGAACACACCCATTATCACGAAATCACATTAGGATTCTCTTTTTAACCTGTTCCTTAAAACACTAGTGCTTAGGAAATCTATTGGAGGCAGAAGCAGGCAAGGGTAGCTTAGGGTTAGGGTTAGGGTTAGGGTGAGGGTTAGGGTACGGCTTAGGGTACGGGTTCGGGGAGGGGTTCGGGTAGGGCGTAGGGTATGGGTTAGGGTTAGGGTTAGGGTTAGTGTTAGGGTTAGGGCTCGGTTTAGGGTACGGGTTAGGATTAGTGTAGGGGTTAGGGTTAGGGTACGCTTTAGGGTGAGGGTAGTTATTAAACGTATCCCACTCTCTAGATACCCCTTACCACGTAAAGGAATATTATTTAGGGGTCCAGCCATGGAGAAGAGTTTAAACATTATGAGAAGATAAGGAACACACCCATTATCAAGAAATCACAATATGATTCTCTTTTTAACCTGTTTCTTAAAACACTAGTGCTTAGGAAATCTATTGGAGGCAGAAGCAGTCAAGGGTAGCTTAGGGTTAGGGTTAGGGTTAGGGTGAGGGTTAGGGTACGGCTTAGGGTACGGGTTCGGGGAGGGGTTCGGGTAGGGCGTAGGGTATGGGTTAGGGTTAGGGTTAGGGCTAGTGTTAGGGTTAGGGCTCGGTTTAGGTTATGGGTTAGGATTAGGGTACGTGTTAGGGTTAGGGTAGGGGTTAGGGTTAGGGTACGCGTTAGGGTGAGGGTAGTTATTAAATATATCCCACTCTCTAGATACCCCTTAGCACGTAAAGGAATATTATTTGGGGGTCCAGCCATGGAGAAGAGTTTAGACACTAGGAGAAGGTAAGGAACACACCCATTATCAAGAAATCGCAATAATATTCTCTTTTTAAACTGTTCCTTAAAACACTAGTGCTTAGGAAATATATTGGAGGCAGAAGCAGTCATGGGTAGCTTAGGGTTAGGGTTAGGGTTAGATTGAGGGTTAGGGTACGGCTTAGGGTACGGGTTTGGGGAGGGGTTCGGGTAGGGCGTAGGGTATGGGTTAGGGTTAGGGTTAGGGCTAGTATTAGGATTAGGGCTCGGTTTAGGGTACGGGTTAGGATTAGGGTACGTGTTAGGGTTAGGGTAGAGGTTAGGGTTAGGGTACGCGTTAGGGTGAGGGTAGTTATTAAACCTATCCCACTATCTAGATACCCCTTTGCATGTAAAGGAATATTATTTGGGGGTCCAGCCATGGAGAAGAGTTTAGACACTAGGAGAAGATAAGGAACACACCCATTATCAAGAAATCTCATTAGGATTCTCTTTTTAACCTGTTCCTTAAAACACTAGTGCTAAGGAAATCTATTGGAGGCAGAAGCAGTCAAGGGTAGCTTAGGGTTAGGGTTACGGTTAGGGTGAGCGTTAGGGTACGGCTTAGGGTACGGGTTCGTGGAGGGGTTCGGGTAGGGCGTAGGGTATGGGTTAGGGTTAGGGTTAGGGTTAGTGTTAGGGTTAGGGCTCGGTTTAGGGTACGGGTTAGGTTTAGGGTACGCGTTAGTGTTAGGGTAGGGGTTAGGGTTAGGGTACGCGATAGGGTGAGGTTAGTTATTAAACCTATCCCACTCTCTAGATACCCCTTAGCACGTAAAGGAATATTATTTGGGGGTCCAGCCATTGAGAAGAGTTTAGACACTAGGAGAAGATAAGGAACACACCCATTATCAAGAAATCACTTTAGGATTCTCTTTTTAACCTGTTCCTTAAAACACTAGTGCTTAGGAAATCTATTGGAGGCAGAAGCAGTGAAGGGTAGCTTAGGGTTAGGGTTAGGGTTAGATTGAGGGTTAGGGTACGGCTTAGGGTACGGGTTCGGGGAGGGGTTCGGGTAGTGCGTAGGGTATGGATTAGGGTTAGGGTTAGGGTTAGTGTTAGGGTTAGGGCTCGGTTTAGGGTACGGGTTAGGATTAGGGTACGCGTTAGGGTTAGGTTAGGGGTTAGGGTTAGGTTATGCGTTAGGGTGAGGGTAGTTATTAAACCTCTCCCTCTCTCTAGATACCCCTTAGCACGTAAAGGAATATTATTTGGGGGTCCAGCCATGGAGAAGAATTTAGACACTAGGAGAAGATAAGGAACACACCCATTATCACGAAATCACATTAGGATTCTCTTTTTAACCTGTTCCTTAAAACACTACTGCTTAGGAAATCTATCGGAGGCAGAAGCAGTCAAGGGTAGCTTAGGTTTAGCGTTAGGGTTAGGGTAAGGGTTAGGGTACGGCTTAGGGTACGGGTTCGGGGAGGGGTTCGGGTAGGGCGTAGGGTATGGGTTAGGGTTAGGGTTAGGGTTAGTGTTAGGGTTAGGGCTCGGTTTAGTGTACGGGTTAGGATTAGGGTACGTGTTAGTGTTAGGGTAGGGGTTAGGGTTAGGGTACGCGTTAGGGTGAGGGTAGTTATTAAACCTCTCCCTCTCTCTAGATACCCCTTAGCACGTAAAGGAATATTATTTGGGGGTCCAGCCATGGAGAAGATTTTAGACACTAGGAGAAGATAAGGAACACACCCATTATCACGAAATCACATTAGGATTCTCTTTTTAACCTGTTCCTTAAAACACTAGTGCTTAGGAAATCTATTGGAGGCAGAAGCCGTAAAGGGTAGCTTAGGGTTAGGGTTAGGGTTAGGCTACGGCTTAGGGTACGGGTTCAGGGAGGGGTTCGGGTAGGGCGTAGGGTATGGGTTAGGGTTAGGGTTAGGGTTAGTGTTAGGGTTAGGGCTCGGTTTAGGGTAAGGGTTAGGATTAGGGTACGCGTTAGGGTTAGGGTACGCGTTAGGGTTAGGGTACGCGTTAGGGTGAGGGTAGTTATTAAACCTATCCCACTCTCTAGATACCCCTAAGCACGTAAAGGAATATTATTTGGGGGTCCAGCCATGGAGAAGAGTTTAGACACGAGGAGAAGATAAGGAACACACCCATTATCAAGAAATCACATTAGGATTCTCTTTTTAAGCTGTTCCTTAAAACACTAGTGCTTAGGAAATCTATTGGAGGCAGAAGCAGTCAAGGGTAGCTTAGGGTTAGGGTTAGGGTGAGGGTTAGGGTACGGCTTAGGGTACGGGTGCGGGGAGGGGTTCGGGTAGGGTGTAGGGTATGGTTTAGGGTTAGGGTTAGGGCTAGTGTTAGGGTTAGGGCTCGGTTTAGGGTACGGTTTAGGATTAGGGTACGCGTTAGGGTTAGGGTAGGGGTTAGGGTTAGGGTACGCGTTATGGTGAGGGTAGTTACTAAACCTCTCCCTCTCTCTAGATACCCCTTAGCACGTAAAGGAATATTATTTGGGGGTCCAGCCATGGAGAAGAGTTTAGACACTAGGAGAAGATAAGGAACACACCCATTATCACGAAATCACATTAGGATTCTCTTTTTAACCTGTTCCTTAAAACACTAGTGCTTAGGAAATCTATTGGAGGCAGAAGCAGTCAAGGGTAGCTTAGGGTTAGGGTTAGGGTTAGGGTGAGGGTTAGGGTACGGCTTAGGGTACGGGTTCGGGGAGGGGTTCGGGTAGGGCGTAGGGTATGGGTTAGGGTTAGTGTTAGGTTTAGTGTTAGGGTTAGGGCTCGGTTTAGGGTACGGGTTAGGATTAGGGTACGCGTTAGTGTTAGGGTAGGGGTTAGGGTAGGGTACGCGATAGGGTGAGGTTAGTTATTAAACCTATCCCACTCTCTAGATACCCCTTAGCACGTAAAGGAATATTATTTGGGGGTCCAGCCATTGAGAAGAGTTTAGACACTAGGAGAAGATAAGGAACACACCCATTATCAAGAAATCACTTTAGGATTCTCTTTTTAACCTGTTCCTTAAAACACTAGTGCTTAGGAAATCTATTGGAGGCAGAAGCAGTCAAGGGTAGCTTAGGGTTAGGGTTAGGGTTAGATTGAGGGTTAGGGTACGGCTTAGGGTACGGGTTCGGGGAGGGGTTCGGGTAGTGCGTAGTGTATGGGTTAGGGTTAGGGTTAGGGTTAGTGTTAGGTTTAGGGCTCGGTTTAGGGTACGGGTTAGGATTCGGGTACGCGTTAGGGTTAGGTTAGGGGTTAGGGTTAGGGTACGCGTTAGGGTGAGGGTAGTTATTAAACCTCTCCCTCTCTCTAGATACCCCTTAGCACGTAAAGGAATATTATTTGGGGGTCCAGCCATGGAGAAGAATTTAGACACTAGGAGAAGATAAGGAACACACCCATTATCACGAAATCACATTAGGATTCTCTTTTTAACCTGTTCCTTAAAACACTAGTGCTTAGGAAATCTATTGGAGGCAGAAGCAGTCAAGGGTAGCTTAGGGTTAGGGTTAGGGTTAGGGTGAGGGTTAGTGTACGGCTTAGGGTACGGGTTCGGGGAGGGGTTCGGGTAGGGCGTAGGGTATGGGTTAGGATTAGTGTTAGGGTTAGTGTTAGGGTTAGGGCTCGGTTTAGTGTACGGGTTAAGATTAGGGTACGTGTTAGGGTTAGGGTAGGGCTTAGGGTTAGGGTACGCGTTAGGGTGAGGGTAGTTATTAGACCTATCCCACTCTCTAGATACCCCTTAGCACGTAAAGGAATATTATTTGGGGGTCCAGCCATGGAGAAGAGTTTAGACACGAGGAGAAGATAAGGAACACACCCATTATCAAGAAATCACATTAGGATTCTCTTTTTAACCTGTTCCTTAAAACACTAGTGCTTAGGAAATCTATTGGAGGCAGAAGCCGTCAAGGGTAGCTTAGGGTTAGGGTTAGGGTTATATTGAGGGTTAGGGTATGGCTTAGGGTACGGGTTCGGGGAGGTGTTCGGGTAGGGCGTAGGGTATGGGTTAGGGTTAGGGTTAGGGTTAGTGTTAGGGTTAGGGCTCGGTTTAGTGTCCGGGTTAGGATTAGGGTACGGGTTAGGGTTAGGGTAGGGGTTAGGGTTAGGGTACGCGATAGGGTGAGGGTAGTTATTAAACCTATCCCACTCTCTAGATACCCCTTAGCACGTAAAGGAATATTATTTGGGGGTCCAGCCATGGAGAAGAGTTTAGACACTAGGAGAAGATAAGGAACACACCCATTATCAAGAAATCACATTAGGATTCTCTTTTTAACCTGTTCCTTAAAACACTAGTGCTTAGGAAATCTATTGGAGGCAGAAGCAGTCAAGGGTAGCTTAGGGTTAGGGTTAGGGTTAGGGTGAGGGTTAGGGTACGGCTTAGGGTACGGGTTCGGGGAGGGGTTCGGGTAGGGCGTAGGGTATGGGTTAGGGTTAGGGTTAGGGTTAGTGTTAGGGTTAGGGCTCGGTTTAGGGTACGGGTTAGGATTAGTGTAGGGGTTAGGGTTAGGGTACGCTTTAGGGTGAGGGTAGTTATTAAACGTATCCCACTCTCTAGATACCCCTTACCACGTAAAGGAATATTATTTGGGGGTCCAGCCATGGAGAAGAGTTTAAACACTAGGAGAAGATAAGGAACACACCCATTATCAAGAAATCACAATATGATTCTCTTTTTAACCTGTTTCTTAAAACACTAGTGCTTTGGAAATCTATTGGAGGCAGAAGCAGTCAAGGGTAGCTTAGGGTTAGGGTTAGGGTTAGGGTGAGGGTTAGGGTACGGCTTAGGGTACGGGTTCGGGGAGGGGTTCGGGTAGGGCGTAGGGTATGGGTTAGGGTTAGGGTTAGGGTTAGTGTTAGGGTTAGGGCTCGGTTTAGGGTACGGGTTAGGATTAGGGTACGCGTTAGGGTTAGGGTAGGGGTTAGGGTTAGGGTACGCGTTAGGGTGAGGGTAGTTATTAAACCTCTCCCACTCTCTAGATACCCCTTAGCACGTAACGAATATTATGTGGGGGTCCAGCCATGGAGAAGA
>NW_026646607.1:0-178795 GCF_949987535.1 Balaenoptera acutorostrata
TAAAAAGAGAATCCTAATGTGATTTCTTGAGAATGGGTGTGTTCCTTATCTTATCCTAGTGTCTAAACTCTTCTCATGGCTGGACCCCAAATCATATTCCTTTACGTGTAAGGGGTATCTAGAGAGTGGGATAGGTTTAATAACTCCCTAACCCTAACGCATACCCTAACCCTAACCCCTACCCTAACCCTAACGCGTACCCTAATCCTAACCCGTACGCTAAACCGAGCCCTAACCCTAACCCTAACCCTAACCCTAGCCCATACCCTACGCCGTACCCGAACCCCTCCCCGAACCCGTACCCTAAGCCGTACCCTAACCCTAACCCTAACCCTAACCCTAACCCTAAGCTACCCTTGACTGCTTCTGCCTCCAATAGATTTCCTAAGCACTAGTGTTTTAAGGAACAGGTTAAAAAGAGAATCCTAATGTGATTTCTTGATAATGGGTGTGTTCCTTATCTTTTCCTAGTGTCTAAACTCTTCTCCATGGCTGGACCCCCAAATAATATTCCTTTACGTGCTAAGGGGTATCTAGAGAGTGGGATAGTTTTAATAACTACCCTAACCCTAACGCGTACCCTAACCCTAACCCCTACCCTAACCCTAACGCGTACCCTAATCCTAACCCGTACCCTAAACCGAGCCCTAACCCTAACCCTAACACTAACCCTAACCCTAGCCCATACCCTACGCCGTACTCGAACCCCTCCCCGAACCCGTACCCTAAGCCGTACCCTAACCCTAACCCTAACCCTAACCCTAACCCTAAGCTACCCTTGACTGCTTCTGCCTCCAATAGATTTCCTAAGCACTAGTGTTTTAAGGAACAGGTTAAAAAGAGAATCCTAAAGTGATTTCTTGAGAATGGGTGTGTTCCTGATCTTATCCTAGTGTCTAAACTCTTCTCCATGGCTGGACCCCCAAATAATATTCCTTTACGTGCTAAGGGGTATCTAGAGAGTGGGATAGGTTTAATAACTACCCTAACCTTAACGCGTACCCTAACCCTAACCCCTACCCTAACCCTAACGCGTACCCTAATCCTAACCCGTACCCTAAACCGAGCCCTATCCCTAACACTAACCCTAACCCTAACCCTAGCCCATACCCTACGCCGTACCCGAACCCCTCCCCGAACCCGTACCCTAAGCCGTACCCTAACCCTAACCCTAACCCTAACCCTAACCCTAAGCTACCCTTGACTGCTTCTGCCTCCAATAGATTTCCTAAGCACTAGTGTTTTAAGGAACAGGTTAAAAAGAGAATCCTAATGTGATTTCTTGATAATGGGTGTGTTCCTTATCTTTTCCTAGTGTCTAAACTCTTCTCCATGGCTGGACCCCCAAATAATATTCCTTTACGTGCTAAGGGGTATCTAGAGAGTGGGATAGTTTTAATAACTACCCTAACCCTAACGCGTACCCTAACCCTAACCCCTACCCTAACCCTAACGCGTACCCTAATCCTAACCCGTACCCTAAACCGAGCCCTAACCCTAACACTAACCCTAACCCTAACCCTAGCCCATACCCTACGCCGTACCCGAACCCCTCCCTGAACCCGTACCCTAAGCCGTACCCTAACCCTAACCCTAACCCTAACCCTAACCCTAACCCTAACCCTAAGCTACCCTTGACTGCTTCTTCTTCCAATAGATTTCCTAAGCACTAGTGTTTTAAGGAACAGGTTAAAAAGAGAATCCTAATGTGATTTCTTGAGAATGGGTGTGTTCCTTATCTTATCCTAGTGTCTAAACTCTTCTCCATGGCTGGACCCCCAAATAATATTCCTTTACGTGCTAAGGGGTATCTAGAGAGTGGGATAGGTTTAATAACTACCCTAACCCTAACCCCTACCCTAACCCTAACGCGTACCCTAATCCTAACCCGTACCCTAAACCGAGCCCTAACCCTAACACTAACCCTAACCCTAACCCTAGCCCATACCCTACGCAGTACCCGAACCCCTCCCCGAACCCGTACCCTAAGCCGTACCCTAACCCTAACCCTAACCCTAACCCTAAGCTACCCTTGACTGGTTCTGCCTCCAATAGATTTCCTAAGCACTAGTGTTTTAAGGAACAGGTTAAAAAGAGAATCCTAATGTGATTTCTTTAGAATGGGTGTGTTCCTTATCTTATCCTAGTGTCTAAACTCTTCTCCACGGCTGGACCCCCAAATCATATTCCTTTACGTGCTAAGGGGTATCTAGAGAGTGGGATAGGTTTAATAACTACCCTAACCCTAACGCGTACCCTAACCCTAACCCCTACCCTAACCCTAACGCGTACCCTAATCCTAACCCGTACCCTAAACCGAGCCCTAACCCTAACACTAACCCTAACCCTAACCCTAGCCCATACCCTATGCCGTACCCGAACCCCTCCCCGAACCCGTACCCTAAGCCGTACCCTAACCCTAACCCTAACCCTAAGCTACCCTTGACTGCTTCTGCCTCCAATAGATTTCCTAAGCACTAGTGTTTTAAGGAACAGGTTAAAAAGAGAATCCTAATGTGATTTCTTGAGAATGGGTGTGTTCCTTATCTTTTCCTAGTGTCTAAACTCTTCTCCATGGCTGGACCCCCAAATAATATTCCTTTACGTGCTAAGGGGTATCCAGAGAGTGGGATAGGTTTAATAACTACCCTAACCCTAACGCGTACCCTAACCCTAACCTCTACCCTAACCCTACCGCGTACCCTAATCCTAACCCGTACCCTAAACCGAGCCCTAACCCTAACACTAACCCTAACCCTAACCCTAGCCCATACCCTACGCCGTACCCGAACCCCTCCCCGAACCCGTACCCTACGCCGTACCCTAACCCTAACCCTAACCCTAACCCTAACCCTATGCTACCCTTGACTGCTTCTGCCTCCAATAGATTTTCTAAGCACTAGTGTTTTAAGGAACAGGTTAAAAAGAGAATCCAAATGTGATTTCTTGAGAATGGGTGTGTTCCTTATCTTATCCTAGTGTCTAAACTCTTCTCCATGGCTGGACCCCCAAATAATATTCCTTTACGTGCTAAGGGGTATCTAGAGAGTGGGATAGGTTTAATAACTACCCTAACCCTAACGCGTACCCTAACCCTAACCCTAACGCGTACCCTAATCCTAACCCGTACCCTAAACCGAGCCCTAACCCTAACACTAACCCTAACCCTAGCCCATACCCTACGCCGTACTCGAACCCCTCCCCGAACCCGTACCCTAAGCCGTACCCTAACCCTAACCCTAACCCTAAGCTACCCTTGACTGCTTCTGCCTCCAATAGATTTCCTAAGCACTAGTGTTTTAAGGAACAGGTTAAAAAGAGAATCCTAATGTGATTTCTTGAGAATGGGTGTGTTCCTTATCTTTTCCTAGTGTCTAAACTCTTCTCCATGGCTGGACCCCCAAATAATATTCCTTTACGTGCTAAGGGGTATCTAGAGAGTGGGATAGGTTTAATAACCACCCTAACCTTAACGCGTACCCTAACCCTAACCACTACCCTAACCCTAACGCGTACCCTAATCCTAACCCGTACCCTAAACCGAGCCCTATCCCTAACACTAACCCTAACCCTAGCCCATACCCTACGCCATACCCGAACCCCTCCCCGAACCCGTACCCTAAGCCGTACCCTAAACCTAACCCTAACCCTAACCCTAACCCTAAGCTACCCTTGACTGCTTCTGCCTCCAATAGATTTCCTAAGCACTAGTGTTTTAAGGAACAGGTTAAAAAGAGAATCCTAATGTGATTTCTTGAGAATGGGTGTGTTCCTTATCTTATCCTAGTGTCTAAACTCTTCTCCATGGCTGGACCCCCAAATAATATTCCTTTACGTACTAAGGGGTATCTAGAGAGTGGGATAGGTTTAATAACTACCCTAACCCTAACCCCTACCTTAAGCCTAACGCGTACCCTAATCCTAACCCGTACCCTAAACCGAGCCCTAACCCTAACACTAACCCTAACCCTAACCCTAGCCCATACACTACGCCGTACCCGAACCCCTCCCCGAACCCGTACCCTAAGCCGTACCCTAACCCTAACCCTAACCCTAAGCTACCCTTGACTGCTTCTGCCTCCAATAGATTTCCTAAGCACTAGTGTTTTAAGGAACAGGTTAAAAAGAGAATCCTAATGTGATTTCTTGAGAATGGGTGTGTTCCTTATCTTTTCCTAGTGTCTAAACTCTTCTCCATGGCTGGACCCCCAAATAATATTCCTTTACGTGCTAAGGGGTATCCAGAGAGTGGGATAGGTTTAATAACTACCCTAACCCTAACGCGTACCCTAACCCTAACCTCTACCCTAACCCTAACGCGTACCCTAATCCTAACCCGTACCCTAAACCGAGCCCTAACCCTAACACTAACCCTAACCCTAACCCTAGCCCATACCCTACGCCGTACCCGAACCCCTCCCCGAACCCGTACCCTACGCCGTACCCAAACCCTAACCCTATCCCTAACCCTAACCCTATGCTACCCTTGACTGCTTCTGCCTCCAATAGATTTTCTAAGCACTAGTGTTTTAAGGAACAGGTTAAAAAGAGAATCCAAATGTGATTTCTTGAGAATGGGTGTGTTCCTTATCTTATCCTAGTGTCTAAACTCTTCTCCATGGCTGGACCCACAAATAATATTCCTTTACGTGCTAAGGGGTATCTAGAGAGTGGGATAGGTTTAATAACTACCCTAACCCTAACGCGTACCCTAACCCTAACCCCTACCCTAACCCTAACGCGTACCCTAATCCTAACCCGTACCCTAAACCGAGCCCTAACCCTAACACTAACCCTAACCCTAGCCCATACCCTACGCCGTACTCGAACCCCTCCCCGAACCCGTACCCTAAGCCGTACCCTAACCCTAACCCTAACCCTAACCCTAAGCTACCCTTGACTGCTTCTGCCTCCAATAGATTTCCTAAGCACTAGTGTTTTAAGGAACAGGTTAAAAAGAGAATCCTAAAGTGATTTCTTGAGAATGGGTGTGTTCCTGATCTTATCCTAGTGTCTAAACTCTTCTCCATGGCTGGACCCCCAAATAATATTCCTTTACGTGCTAAGGGGTATCTAGAGAGTGGGATACGTTTAATAACTACCCTAACCTTAACGCGTACCCTAACCCTAACCCCTAACCTAACCCTAACGCGTACCCTAATCCTAACCCGTACCCTAAACCGAGCCCTATCCCTAACACTAACCCTAACCCTAACCCTAGCCCATACCCTACGCCGTACCCGAACCCCTCCCCGAACCCGTACCCTAAGCCGTACCCTAACCCTAACCCTAACCCTAACCCTAACCCTAAGCTACCCTTGACTGCTTCTGCCTCCAATAGATTTCCTAAGCACTAGTGTTTTAAGGAACAGGTTAAAAAGAGAATCCTAATGTGATTTCTTGATAATGGGTGTGTTCCTTATCTTTTCCTAGTGTCTAAACTCTTCTCCATGGCTGGACCCCCAAATAATATTCCTTTACGTGCTAAGGGGTATCTAGAGAGTGGGATAGGTTTAATAACTACCCTAACCCTAACGCGTACCCTAACCCTAACCCCTACCCTAACCCTAACGCGTACCCTAATCCTAACCCGTACCCTAAACCGAGCCCTAACCCTAACACTAACCCTAACCCTAACCCTAGCCCATACCCTACGCCGTACCCGAACCCCTCCCTGAACCCGTACCCTAAGCCGTACCCTAACCCTAACCCTAACCCTAACCCTAAGCTACCCTTGACTGCTTCTGCCTCCAATAGATTTCCTAAGCACTAGTGTTTTAAGGAACAGGTTAAAAAGAGAATCCTAATGTGATTTCTTGAGAATGGGTGTGTTCCTTATCTTATCCTAGTGTCTAAACTCTTCTCCATGGCTGGACCCCCAAATAATATTCCTTTACGTGCTAAGGGGTATCTAGAGAGTGGGATAGGTTTAATAACTACCCTAACCCTAACCCCTACCCTAACCCTAACGCGTACCCTAATCCTAACCCGTACCCTAAACCGAGCCCTAACCCTAACACTAACCCTAACCCTAACCCTAGCCCATACCCTACGCAGTACCCGAACCCCTCCCCGAACCCGTACCCTAAGCCGTACCCTAACCCTAACCCTAACCCTAACCCTAAGCTACCCTTGACTGCTTCTGCCTCCAATAGATTTCCTAAGCACTAGTGTTTTAAGGAACAGGTTAAAAAGAGAATCCTAATGTGATTTCTTGAGAATGGGTGTGTTCCTTATCTTATCCTAGTGTCTAAACTCTTCTCCATGGCTGGACCCCCAAATAATATTCCTTTACGTGCTAAGGGGTATCTAGAGAGTGGGATAGGTTTAATAACTACCCTAACCCTAACCCCTACCCTAACCCTAACGCGTACCCTAATCCTAACCCGTACCCTAAACCGAGCCCTAACCCTAACACTAACCCTAACCCTAACCCTAGCCCATACCCTACGCCGTACCCGAACCCCTCCCCGAACCCGTACCCTAAGCCGTACCCTAACCCTAACCCTAACCCTAACCCTAACCCTAAGCTACCCTTGACTGGTTCTGCCTCCAATAGATTTCCTAAGCACTAGTGTTTTAAGGAACAGGTTAAAAAGAGAATCCTAATGTGATTTCTTTAGAATGGGTGTGTTCCTTATCTTATCCTATTGTCTAAACTCTTCTCCACGGCTGGACCCCCAAATCATATTCCTTTACGTGCTAAGGGGTATCTAGAGAGTGGGATAGGTTTAATAACTACCCTAACCCTAACGCGTACCCTAACCCTAACCCCTACCCTAACCCTAACGCGTACCCTAATCCTAACCCGTACCCTAAACCGAGCCCTAACCCTAACACTAACCCTAACCCTAACCCTAGCCCATACCCTATGCCGTACCCGAACCCCTCCCCGAACCCGTACCCTAAGCCGTACCCTAACCCTAACCCTAACCCTAAGCTACCCTTGACTGCTTCTGCCTCCAATAGATTTCCTAAGCACTAGTGTTTTAAGGAACAGGTTAAAAAGAGAATCCTAATGTGATTTCTTGAGAATGGGTGTGTTCCTTATCTTTTCCTAGTGTCTAAACTCTTCTCCATGGCTGGACCCCCAAATAATATTCCTTTACGTGCTAAGGGGTATCCAGAGAGTGGGATAGGTTTAATAACTACCCTAACCCTAACGCGTACCCTAACCCTAACCTCTACCCTAACCCTACCGCGTACCCTAATCCTAACCCGTACCCTAAACCGAGCCCTAACCCTAACACTAACCCTAACCCTAACCCTAGCCCATACCCTACGCCGTACCCGAACCCCTCCCCGAACCCGTACCCTACGCCGTACCCTAACCCTAACCCTAACCCTAACCCTAACCCTATGCTACCCTTGACTGCTTCTGCCTCCAATAGATTTTCTAAGCACTAGTGTTTTAAGGAACAGGTTAAAAAGAGAATCCAAATGTGATTTCTTGAGAATGGGTGTGTTCCTTATCTTATCCTAGTGTCTAAACTCTTCTCCATGGCTGGACCCCCAAATAATATTCCTTTACGTGCTAAGGGGTATCTAGAGAGTGGGATAGGTTTAATAACTACCCTAACCCTAACGCGTACCCTAACCCTAACCCTAACGCGTACCCTAATCCTAACCCGTACCCTAAACCGAGCCCTAACCCTAACACTAACCCTAACCCTAGCCCATACCCTACGCCGTACTCGAACCCCTCCCCGAACCCGTACCCTAAGCCGTACCCTAACCCTAACCCTAACCCTAAGCTACCCTTGACTGCTTCTGCCTCCAATAGATTTCCTAAGCACTAGTGTTTTAAGGAACAGGTTAAAAAGAGAATCCTAATGTGATTTCTTGAGAATGGGTGTGTTCCTTATCTTTTCCTAGTGTCTAAACTCTTCTCCATGGCTGGACCCCCAAATAATATTCCTTTACGTGCTAAGGGGTATCTAGAGAGTGGGATAGGTTTAATAACCACCCTAACCTTAACGCGTACCCTAACCCTAACCACTACCCTAACCCTAACGCGTACCCTAATCCTAACCCGTACCCTAAACCAAGCCCTATCCCTAACACTAACCCTAACCCTAGCCCATACCCTACGCCATACCCGAACCCCTCCCCGAACCCGTACCCTAAGCCGTACCCTAAACCTAACCCTAACCCTAACCCTAACCCTAAGCTACCCTTGACTGCTTCTGCCTCCAATAGATTTCCTAAGCACTAGTGTTTTAAGGAACAGGTTAAAAAGAGAATCCTAATGTGATTTCTTGAGAATGGGTGTGTTCCTTATCTTATCCTAGTGTCTAAACTCTTCTCCATGGCTGGACCCCCAAATAATATTCCTTTACGTACTAAGGGGTATCTAGAGAGTGGGATAGGTTTAATAACTACCCTAACCCTAACCCCTACCCTAACCCTAACGCGTACCCTAATCCTAACCCGTACCCTAAACCGAGCCCTAACCCTAACACTAACCCTAACCCTAGCCCATACCCTACGCCGTACTCGAACCCCTCCCCGAACCCGTACCCTAAGCCGTACCCTAACCCTAACCCTAACCCTAAGCTACCCTTGACTGCTTCTGCCTCCAATAGATTACCTAAGCACTAGTGTTTTAAGGAACAGGTTAAAAAGAGAATCCTAATGTGATTTCTTGAGAATGGGTGTGTTCCTTATCTTTTCCTAGTGTCTAAACTCTTCTCCATGGCTGGACCCCCAAATAATATTCCTTTACGTGCTAAGGGGTATCTAGAGATTGGGATAGGTTTAATAACTACCCTAACCCTAACGCGTAACCTAACCCTAACCCCTACCCTAACCCTAACGCGTACCCTAATCCTAACCCGTAACGTAAACCGAGCCCTAACCCTAACACTAACCCTAACCCTAACCCTAGCCCATACCCTACGCCGTACCCGAACCCCTCCCCGAACCCGTACCCTAAGCCGTACCCTAACCCTAACCCTAACCCTAACCCTAACCCTAAGCTACCCTTGACTGCTTCTGCCTCCAATAGATTTCCTAAGCACTAGTGTTTTAAGGAACAGGTTAAAAAGAGAATCCTAATGTGATTTCTTGAGAATGGGTGTGTTCCTTATCTTATCGTAGTGTCCAAACTCTTCTCCATGGCTGGACCCCCAAATAATATTCCTTTACGTGCTAACGGGTATCTAGAGAGTGGGATAGGTTTAATAACTACCCTAATCCTAACGCGTACCCTAACCCTAACCCCTACCCTAACCCTAACGCGTACCCTAATCCTAAACCGAGCCCTAACCCTAACACTAACCCTAACCCTAACCCTAGCCCATACCCTACGCCGTACCCGAACCCCTCCCCGAACCCGTACCCTAAGCCGTACCCTAACCCTAACCCTAACCCTAACCCTAACCCTAAGCTACCCTTGACTGCTTCTGCCTCCAATAGATTTCCTAAGCACTAGTGTTTTAAGGAACAGGTTAAAAAGAGAATCCTAAAGTGATTTCTTGAGAATGGGTGTGTTCCTGATCTTATCCTAGTGTCTAAACTCTTCTCCATGGCTGGACCCCCAAATAATATTCCTTTACGTGCTAAGGGGTATCTAGAGAGTGGGATAGGTTTAATAACTACCCTAACCTTAACGCGTACCCTAACCCTAACCCCTACCCTAACCCTAACGCGTACCCTAATCCTAACCCGTACCCTAAACCGAGCCCTATCCCTAACACTAACCCTAACCCTAACCCTAGCCCATACCCTACGCCGTACCCGAACCCCTCCCCGAACCCGTGCCCTAAGCCGTACCCTAACCCTAACCCTAACCCTAACCCTAACCCTAAGCTACCCTTGACTGGTTCTGCCTCCAATAGATTTCCTAAGCACTAGTGTTTTAAGGAACCGGTTAAAAAGAGAATCCTAATGTGATTTCTTGAGAATGGGTGTGTTCCTTATCTTATCCTAGTGTCTAAACTCTTCTCCATGGCTGGACCCCCAAATCATATTCCTTTACGTGCTAAGGGGTATCCAGAGAGTGGGATAGGTTTAATAACTACCCTAACCCTAACGCGTACCCTAACCCTAACCTCTACCCTAACCCTAACGCATACCCTAATCCTAACCCGTACCCTAAACCGAGCCCTAACCCTAACACTAACCCTAACCCTAACCCTAACCCCTCCCCGAACCCGTACCCTATGCCGTACCCTAACCCTAACCCTAACCCTAACCCTAACCCTATGCTACCCTTGACTGCTTCTGCCTCCAATAGATTTTCTAAGCACTAGTGTTTTAAGGAACAGGTTAAAAAGAGAATCCAAATGTGATTTCTTGAGAATGGGTGTGTTCCTTATCTTATCCTAGTGTCTAAACTCTTCTCCATGGCTGGACCCCCAAATAATATTCCTTTACGTGCTAAGGGGTATCTAGAGAGTGGGATAGGTTTAATAACTACCCTAACCCTAACGCGTACCCTAACCCTAACCCCTACCCTAACCCTAACGCGTACCCTAATCCTAACCCGTACCCTAAACCGAGCCCTAACCCTAACACTAACCCTAACCCTAGCCCATACCCTACGCCGTATTCGAACCCCTCCCCGAACCCGTACCCTAAGCCGTACCCTAACCCTAACCCTAACCCTAAGCTACCCTTGACTGCTGCTGCCTCCAATAGATTTCCTAAGCACTAGTGTTTTAAGGAACAGGTTAAAAAGAGAATCCTAATGTGATTTCTTGAGAATGGGTGTGTTCCTTATCTTTTCCTAGTGTCTAAACTCTTCTCCATGGCTGGACCCCCAAATAATATTCCTTTACGTGCTAAGGGGTATCTAGAGAGTGGGATAGGTTTAATAACTACCCTAACCCTAACGCGTAACCTAACCCTAACCCCTACCCTAACCCTAACGCGTACCCTAATCCTAACCCGTAACGTAAACCGAGCCCTAAACCTAACACTAACCCTAACCCTAACCCTAGCCCATACCCTACGCCGTACCCGAACCCCTCCCCGAACCCGTACCCTAAGCCGTACCCTAACCCTAACCCTAACCCTAACCCTAACCCTAAGCTACCCTTGACTGCTTCTGCCTCCAATAGATTTCCTAAGCAGTAGTGTTTTAAGGAACAGGTTAAAAAGAGAATCCTAATGTGATTTCTTGAGAATGGGTGTGTTCCTTATCTTATAGTAGTGTCCAAACTCTTCTCCATGGCTGGACCCCCAAATAATATTCTTTTACGTGCTAAGGGGTATCTAGAGAGTGGGATAGGTTTAATAACTACCCTAATCCTAACGCGTACCCTAATCCTAACCCCTACACTAACCCTAACGCGTACCCTAATCCTAACCCGTACCCTAAACCGAGCCCTAACCCTAAAACTAACCCTAACCCTAACCCTAGCCCATACCCTACGCCGTACCCGAACCCCTCCCCGAACCCGTACCCTAAGCCGTACCCTAACCCTAACCCTAACCCTAACCCTAACCCTAAGCTACCCTTGACTGCTTCTGCCTCCAATAGATTTCCTAAGCACTAGTGTTTTAAGGAACAGGTTAAAAAGAGAATCCTAAAGTGATTTCTTGAGAATGGGTGTGTTCCTGATCTTATCCTAGTGTCTAAACTCTTCTCCATGGCTGGACCCCCAAATAATATTCCTTTACGTGCTAAGGGGTATCTAGAGAGTGGGATAGGTTTAATAACTACCCTAACCTTAACGCGTACCCTAACCCTAACCCCTACCCTAACCCTAACGCGTACCCTAATCCTAACCCGTACCCTAAACCGAGCCCTATCCCTAACACTAACCCTAACCCTAACCCTAGCCCATACCCTACGCCGTACCCGAACCCCTCCCCGAACCCGTACCCTAAGCCGTACCCTAACCCTAACCCTAACCCTAACCCTAACCCTAAGCTACCCTTGACTGGTTCTGCCTCCAATAGATTTCCTAAGCACTAGTGTTTTAAGGAACCGGTTAAAAAGAGAATCCTAATGTGATTTCTTGAGAATGGGTGTGTTCCTTATCTTATCCTAGTGTCTAAACTCTTCTCCATGGCTGGACCCCCAAATCATATTCCTTTACGTGCTAAGGGGTATCTAGAGAGTGGGATAGGTTTAATAACTACCCTAACCCTAACGCGTACCCTAACCCTAACCCCTACCCTAACCCTAACGCGTACCCTAATCCTAACCCGTACCCTAAACCGAGCCCTAACCCTAACACTAACCCTAACCCTAACCCTAGCCCATACCCTACGCCGTACCCGAACCCCTCCCCGAACCCGTACCCTAAGCCGTTCCCTAACCCTAACCCTAACCCTAACCCTAACCCTAAGCTACCCTTGACTGCTTCTGCCTCCAATAGATTTCCTAAGCACTAGTGTTTTAAGGAACAGGTTAAAAAGAGAATCCTAATGTGATTTCTTGAGAATGGGTGTGTTCCTTATCTTATCCTAGTGTCTAAACTCTTCTCCATGGCTGGACCCCCAAATAATATTCCTTTATGTGCTAAGGGGTATCTAGAGAGTGGGATAGGTTTAATAACTACCCTAACCCTAACGCGTACCCTAACCCTAACCCCTACCCTAACCCTAACGCGTACCCTAATCCTAACCCGTACCCTAAACCGAGCCCTAACCCTAACACTAACCCGAACCCTAACCCTAGCCCATACCCTACGCCGTACCCGAACCCCTACCCGAACCCGTACCCTAAGCCGTACCCTAACCCTAACCCTAACCCTAAGCTACCCTTGACTGCTTCTGCCTCCAATAGATTTCCTAAGCACTAGTTTTTTAAGGAACAGGTTAAAAAGAGAATCCTAATGTGATTTCTTGAGAATGGGTGTGTTCCTTATCTTTTCCTAGTGTCTAAACTCTTCTCCATGGCTGGACCCCCAAATATTATTCCTTTACGTGCTAAGGGGTATCTAGAGAGTGGGATAGGTTTAATAACTACCCTAACCCTAACGCGTACCCTAACCCTAACCCCTACCTTAACCCTAACGCGTACCCTAATCCTAACCCGTACCCTAAACCGAGCCCTAACCCTAACAATAACCCTAACCCTAACCCTAGCCCATACCCTACGCCGTACCCGAACCCCTCCCCGAACCCGTAACCTAAGCCGTACCCTAACCCTAACCCTAACCCTAACCCTAACCCTAAGCTACCCTTGACTGCTTCTGCCTCCAATAGATTTCCTAAGCACTAGTGTTTTAAGGAACAGGTTACAAAGAGAATCCAAATGTGATTTCTTGAGAATGGGTGTGTTCCTTATCTTATCCTAGTGTCTAAACTCTTCTCCATGGCTAGACCCCCAAATCATATTCCTTTACGTGCTTAGGGGTATCTAGAGAGTGGGATAGGTTTAATAACTACCCTAACCCTAACGCGTACCCTAACCCTAACCCCTACCCTAACCCTAACGCGTACCCTAATCCTAACCCGTACCCTAAACCGAGCCCTAACCCTAACACTAACCCTAACCCTAACCCTAGCCCATACCCTACGCCGTACCCGAACCCCTCCCCTAACCCGTACCCTAAGCCGTACCCTAACCCTTACCCTAACCCTAAGCTACCCTTGACTGCTTCTGCCTCCAATAGATTTCCTAAGCACTAGTGTTTTAAGGAACAGGTTAAAAAGAGAATCCTAATGTGATTTCTTGAGAATGGGTGTGTTCCTTATCTTATCCTAGTGTCTAAACTCTTCTCCATGGCTGGACCCCCAAATAATATTCCTTTATGTGATAAGGGGTATCTAGAGAGTGGGATAGGTTTAATAACTACCCTAACCCTAACGCGTACCCTAACCCTAACCCCTACCCTAACCTTAACGCGTACCCTAATCCTAACCCGTACCCTAAACCGAGCCCTAACCCTAACACTAACCCTAACCCTAACCCTAGCCCATACCCTACGCCGTACCCGAACCCCTCCCCGAACCCGTACCCTAAGCCGTACCCTAACCCTAACCCTAACCCTAACTCTAACCCTAACCCTAAGCTTCCCTTGACTGCTTCTGACTCCAATAGATTTCCTAAGCACTAGTGTTTTAAGGAACAGGTTAAAAAGAGAATCCTAATGTGATTTCTTGAGAATGGGTGTGTTCCTTATCTTATCCTAGTGTCTAAACTCTTCTCCATGGCTGGACCCCCAAATAATATTCCTTTACGTGCTAAGGGGTATCTAGAGAGTCGGCTAGGTTTAATAACTACCCTAACCCTAACGCGTACCCTAACCCTAACCCCTACCCTAACCCTAACGCGTACCCTAATCCTAACCCGTACCCTAAACCGAGCCCTAACCCTAACACTAACCCTAACCCTAACCCTAGCCCATACCCTATGCCGTACCCGAACCCCTCCCCGAACCCGTACCCTAAGCCGTACCCTAACCCTAACCCTAACCCTAAGCTACCCTTGACTGCTTCTGCCTCCAATAGATTTCCTAAGCACTAGTGTTTTAAGGAACAGGTTAAAAAGAGAATCCTAATGTGATTTCTTGAGAATGGGTGTGTTCCTTATCTTTTCCTAGTGTCTAAACTCTTCTCCATGGCTGGACCCCCAAATAATATTCCTTTACGTGCTAAGGGGTATCCAGAGAGTGGGATAGGTTTAATAACTACCCTAACCCTAACGCGTACCCTAACCCTAACCTCTACCCTAACCCTACCGCGTACCCTAATCCTAACCCGTACCCTAAACCGAGCCCTAACCCTAACACTAACCCTAACCCTAACCCTAGCCCATACCCTACGCCGTACCCGAACCCCTCCCCGAACCCGTACCCTACGCCGTACCCTAACCCTAACCCTAACCCTAACCCTAACCCTATGCTACCCTTGACTGCTTCTGCCTCCAATAGATTTTCTAAGCACTAGTGTTTTAAGGAACAGGTTAAAAAGAGAATCCAAATGTGATTTCTTGAGAATGGGTGTGTTCCTTATCTTATCCTAGTGTCTAAACTCTTCTCCATGGCTGGACCCCCAAATAATATTCCTTTACGTGCTAAGGGGTATCTAGAGAGTGGGATAGGTTTAATAACTACCCTAACCCTAACGCGTACCCTAACCCTAACCCCTACCCTAAACCTAACGCGTACCCTAATCCTAACCCGTACCCTAAACCGAGCCCTAACCCTAACACTAACCCTAACCCTAGCCCATACCCTACGCCGTACTCGAACCCCTCCCCGAACCCGTACCCTAAGCCGTACCCTAACCCTAACCCTAACCCTAAGCTACCCTTGACTGCTTCTGCCTCCAATAGATTTCCTAAGCACTAGTGTTTTAAGGAACAGGTTAAAAAGAGAATCCTAATGTGATTTCTTGAGAATGGGTGTGTTCCTTATCTTTTCCTAGTGTCTAAACTCTTCTCCATGGCTGGACCCCCAAATAATATTCCTTTACGTGCTAAGGGGTATCTAGAGAGTGGGATAGGTTTAATAACCACCCTAACCTTAACGCGTACCCTAACCCTAACACCTACCCTAACCCTAACGCGTACCCTAATCCTAACCCGTACCCTAAACCGAGCCCTATCCCTAACACTAACCCTAACCCTAGCCCATACCCTACGCCATACCCGAACCCCTCCCCGAACCCGTACCCTAAGCCGTACCGTAAACCTAACCCTAACCCTAACCCTAACCCTAAGCTACCCTTGACTGCTTCTGCCTCCAATAGATTTCCTAAGCACTAGTGTTTTAAGGAACAGGTTAAAAAGAGAATCCTAATGTGATTTCTTGAGAATGGGTGTGTTCCTTATCTTATCCTAGTGTCTAAACTCTTCTCCATGGCTGGACCCCCAAATAATATTCCTTTACGTACTAAGGGGTATCTAGAGAGTGGGATAGGTTTAATAACTACCCTAACCCTAACCCCTACCCTAACCCTAACGCGTACCCTAATCCTAACCCGTACCCTAAACCGAGCCCTAACCCTAACACTAACCCTAACCCTAACCCTAGCCCATACCCTACGCCGTACCCGAACCCCTCCCCGAACCCGTACCCTAAGCCGTACCCTAACCCTAACCCTAACCCTAAGCTACCCTTGACTGCTTCTGCCTCCAATAGATTTCCTAAGCACTAGTGTTTTAAGGAACAGGTTAAAAAGAGAATCCTAATGTGATTTCTTGAGAATGGGTGTGTTCCTTATCTTTTCCTAGTGTCTAAACTCTTCTCCATGGCTGGACCCCCAAATAATATTCCTTTACGTGCTAAGGGGTATCCAGAGAGTGGGATAGGTTTAATAACTACCCTAACCCTAACGCGTACCCTAACCCTAACCTCTACCCTAACCCTAACGCGTACCCTAATCCTAACCCGTACCCTAAACCGAGCCCTAACCCTAACACTAACCCTAACCCTAACCCTAGCCCATACCCTACGCCGTACCCGAACCCCTCCCCGAACCCGTACCCTACGCCGTACCCTAACCCTAACCCTAACCCTAACCCTAACCCTATGCTACCCTTGACTGCTTCTGCCTCCAATAGATTTTCTAAGCACTAGTGTTTTAAGGAACAGGTTAAAAAGAGAATCCAAATGTGATTTCTTGAGAATGGGTGTGTTCCTTATCTTATCCTAGTGTCTAAACTCTTCTCCATGGCTGGACCCCCAAATAATATTCCTTTACGTGCTAAGGGGTATCTAGAGAGTGGGATAGGTTTAATAACTACCCTAACCCTAACGCGTACCCTAACCCTAACCCCTACCCTAAACCTAACGCGTACCCTAATCCTAACCCGTACCCTAAACCGAGCCCTAACACTAACCCTAACCCTAACCCTAGCCCATACCCTACGCCGTAACCGAACCCCTCCCCGAACCCGTACCCTAAGGCGTACCCTAACCCTAACCCTAACCCTAAGCTACCCTTGACTGCTTCTGCCTCCAATAGATTTCCTAAGCACTAGTGTTTTAAGGAACAGGTTAAAAAGAGAATCCTAATGTGATTTCTTGAGAATGGGTGTGTTCCTTATCTTATCCTAGTGTCTAAACTCTTCTCCATGGCTGGACCCCCAAATAATATTCCTTTACGTGCTAAGGGGTATCTAGAGAGTGGGATAGGTTTAATAACTACCCTAACCCTAACCCCTACCCTAACCCTAACGCGTACCCTAATCCTAACCCGTACCCTAAACCGAGCCCTAACCCTAACACTAACCCTAACCCTAACCCTAACCCTAACCCTAACCCTAGCCCATACCCTACGCCGTACCCGAACCCCTCCCCGAACCCGTACCCTAAGGCGTACCCTAACCCTAACCCTAACCCTAACCCTAACCCTAAGCTACCCTTGACTGCTTCTGCCTCCAATAGATTTCCTAAGCACTAGTGTTTTAAGGAACAGGTTAAAAAGAGAATCCTAATGTGATTTCTTGAGAATGGGTGTGTTCCTTATCTTATCCTAGTGTCTAAACTCTTCTCCATGGCTGGACCCCCAAATAATATTCCTTTACGTGCTAAGGGGTATCTAGAGAGTGGGATAGGTTTAATAACTACCCTAACCCTAACCCCTACCCTAACCCTAACGCGTACCCTAATCCTAACCCGTACCCTAAACCGAGCCCTAACCCTAACACTAACCCTAACCCTAACCCTAGCCCATACCCTATGCAGTACCCGAACCCCTCCCCGAACCCGTACCCTAAGCCGTACCCTTACCCTAACCCTAACCCTAACCCTAAGCTACCCTTGACTGCTTCTGCCTCCAATAGATTTCCTAAGCACTAGTGTTTTAAGGAACAGGTTAAAAAGAGAATCCTAATGTGATTTCTTGAGAATGGGTGTGTTCCTTATCTTATCCTAGTGTCTAAACTCTTCTCCATGGCTGGACCCCCAAATAATATTCCTTTACGTGCTAAGGGGTATCTAGAGAGTGGGATAGTTTTAATAACTACCCTAACCCTAACCCCTACCCTAACCCTAACGCGTACCCTAATCCTAACCCGTACCCTAAACCGAGCCCTAACCCTAACACTAACCCTAACCCTAACCCTAGCCCATACCCTACGCCGTACCCGAACCCCTCCCCGAACCCGTACCCTAAGCCGTACCCTAACCCTAACCCTAACCCTAACCATAACCCTAAGCTACCCTTGACTGCTTCTGCCTCCAATAGATTTCCTAAGCACTAGTGTTTTAAGGAACAGGTTAAAAAGAGAATCCTAATGTGATTTCTTGAGAATGGGTGTGTTCCTTATCTTATCCTAGTGTCTAAACTCTTCTCCACGGCTGAACCCCCAAATCATATTCCTTTACGTGCTAAGGGGTATCTAGAGAGTGGGATAGGTTTAATAACTACCCTAACCCTAACGCGTACCCTAACCCTAACCCCTACCCTAACCCTAACGCGTACCCTAATCCTAACCCGTACCCTAAACCGAGCCCTAACCCTAACACTAACCCTAACCCTAACCCTAGCCCATACCCTACGCCGTACCCGAACCCCTCCCCGAACCCGTACCCTAAGCCGTACCCTAACCCTCACCCTAACCCTAAGCTACCCTTGACTGCTTCTGCCTCCAATAGATTTCCTAAGCACTAGTGTTTTAAGGAACAGGTTAAAAAGAGAATCCTAATGTGATTTCTTGAAAATGGGTGTGTTCCTTACCTTTTCCTAGTGTCTAAACTCTTCTCCATGGCTGGACCCCCAAATAATATTCCTTTACGTGCTAAGGGGTATCCAGAGAGTGGGATAGGTTTAATAACTACCCTAACCCTAACGCGTACCCTAACCCTAACCTCTACCCTAACCCTAACGCATACCCTAATCCTAACCCGTACCCTAAACCGAGCCCTAACCCTAACACTAACCCTAACCCTAACCCTAACCCCTCCCCGAACCCGTACCCTACGCCGTACCCTAACCCTAACCCTAACCCTAACCCTAACCCTATGCTACCCTTGACTGCTTCTGCCTCCAATAGATTTTCTAAGCACTAGTGTTTTAAGGAACAGGTTAAAAAGAGAATCCAAATGTGATTTCTTGAGAATGGGTGTGTTCCTTATCTTATCCTAGTGTCTAAACTCTTCTCCATGGCTGGACCCCCAAATAATATTCCTTTACGTGCTAAGGGGTATCTAGAGAGTGGGATAGGTTTAATAACTACCCTAACCCTAACGCGTACCCTAACCCTAACCCCTACCCTAACCCTAACGCGTACCCTAATCCTAACCCATACCCTAAACCGAGCCCTAACCCTAACACTAACCCTAACCCTAGCCCATACCCTACGCCGTACTCGAACCCCTCCCCGAACCCGTACCCTAAGCCGTACCCTAACCCTAACCCTAACCCTAAGCTACCCTTGACTGCTTCTGCCTCCAATAGATTTCCTAAGCACTAGTGTTTTAAGGAACAGGTTAAAAAGAGAATCCTAATGTGATTTCTTGAGAATGGGTGTGTTCCTTATCTTTTCCTAGTGTCTAAACTCTTCTCCATGGCTGAACCCCCAAATAATATTCCTTTACGTGCTAAGGGGTATCTAGAGAGTGGGATAGGTTTAATAACTACCCTAACCCTAACGCGTAACCTAACCCTAACCCCTACCCTAACCCTAACGCGTACCCTAATCCTAACCCGTAACGTAAACCGAGCCCTAACCCTAACACTAACCCTAACCCTAACCCTAGCCCATACCCTACGCCGTACCCGAACCCCTCCCCGAACCCGTACCCTAAGCCATACCCTAACCCTAACCCTAACCCTAACCCTAACCCTAAGCTACCCTTGACTGCTTCTGCCTCCAATAGATTTCCTAAGCACTAGTGTTTTAAGGAACAGGTTAAAAAGAGAATCCTAATGTGATTTCTTGAGAATGGGTGTGTTCCTTATCTTATCGTAGTGTCCAAACTCTTCTCCATGGCTGGACCCCCAAATAATATTCCTTTACGTACTAACGGGTATCTAGAGAGTGGGATAGGTTTAATAACTACCCTAATCCTAACGCGTACCCTAACCCTAACCCCTACCCTAACCCTAACGCGTACCCTAATCCTAACCCGTACCCTAAACCGAGCCCTAACCCTAACACTAACCCTAACCCTAACCCTAGCCCATACCCTACGCCGTACCCGAACCCCTCCCCGAACCCGTACCCTAAGCCGTACCCTAACCCTAACCCTAACCCTAACCCTAACCCTAAGCTACCCTTGACTGCTTCTGCCTCCAATAGATTTCCTAAGCACTAGTGTTTTAAGGAACAGGTTAAAAAGAGAATCCTAAAGTGATTTCTTGAGAATGGGTGTGTTCCTGATCTTATCCTAGTGTCTAAACTCTTCTCCATGGCTGGACCCCCAAATAATATTCCTTTACGTGCTAAGGGGTATCTAGAGAGTGGGATAGGTTTAATAACTACCCTAACCTTAACGCGTACCCTAACCCTAACCCCTACCCTAACCCTAACGCGTACCCTAATCCTAACCCGTACCCTAAACCGAGCCCTATCCCTAACACTAACCCTAACCCTAACCCTAGCCCATACCCTACGCCGTACCCGAACCCCTCCCCGAACCCGTGCCCTAAGCCGTACCCTAACCCTAACCCTAACCCTAACCCTAACCCTAAGCTACCCTTGACTGGTTCTGCCTCCAATAGATTTCCTAAGCACTAGTGTTTTAAGGAACAGGTTAAAAAGAGAATCCAAATGTGATTTCTTGAGAATGGGTGTGTTCCTTATCTTATCCTAGTGTCTAAACTCTTCTCCATGGCTGGACCCCCAAATAATATTCCTTTACGTGCTAAGGGGTATCTAGAGAGTGGGATAGGTTTAATAACTACCCTAACCCTAACGCGTAACCTAACCCTAACCCCTACCCTAACCCTAACGCGTACCCTAATCCTAACCCGTAACGTAAACCGAGCCCTAAACCTAACACTAACCCTAACCCTAACCCTAGCCCATACCCTACGCCGTACCCGAACCCCTCCCCGAACCCGTACCCTAAGCCATACCCTAACCCTCACCCTAACCCTAACCCTAACCCTAAGCTACCCTTGACTGCTTCTGCCTCCAATAGATTTCCTAAGCAGTAGTGTTTTAAGGAACAGGTTAAAAAGAGAATCCTAATGTGATTTCTTGAGAATGGGTGTGTTCCTTATCTTATCGTAGTGTCCAAACTCTTCTCCATGGCTGGACCCCCAAATAATATTCCTTTACGTGCTAAGGGGTATCTAGAGAGTGGGATAGGTTTAATAACTACCCTAATCCTAACGCGTACCCTAACCCTAACCCCTACCCTAACCCTAACGCGTACCCTAATCCTAACCCGTACCCTAAACCGAGCCCTAACCCTAAAACTAACCCTAACCCTAACCCTAGCCCATACCCTACGCCGTACCCGAACCCCTCCCCGAACCCGTACCCTAAGCCGTACCCTAACCCTAACCCTAACCCTAACCCTAACCCTAAGCTACCCTTGACTGCTTCTGCCTCCAATAGATTTCCTAAGCACTAGTGTTTTAAGGAACAGGTTAAAAAGAGAATCCTAAAGTGATTTCTTGAGAATGGGTGTGTTCCTGATCTTATCCTAGTGTCTAAACTCTTCTCCATGGCTGGACCCCCAAATAATATTCCTTTACGTGCTAAGGGGTATCTAGAGAGTGGGATAGGTTTAATAACTACCCTAACCTTAACGCGTACCCTAACCCTAACCCCTACCCTAACCCTAACGCGTACCCTAATCCTAACCCGTACCCTAAACCGAGCCCTATCCCTAACACTAACCCTAACCCTAACCCTAGCCCATACCCTACGCCGTACCCGAACCCCTCCCCGAACCCGTACCCTAAGCCGTACCCTAACCCTAACCCTAACCCTAACCCTAACCCTAAGCTACCCTTGACTGGTTCTGCCTCCAATAGATTTCCTAAGCACTAGTGTTTTAAGGAACCGGTTAAAAAGAGAATCCTAATGTGATTTCTTGAGAATGGGTGTGTTCCTTATCTTATCCTAGTGTCTAAACTCTTCTCCATGGCTGGACCCCCAAATCATATTCCTTTACGTGCTAAGGGGTATCTAGAGAGTGGGATAGGTTTAATAACTACCCTAACCCTAACGCGTACCCTAACCCTAACCCCTACCCTAACCCTAACGCGTACCCTAATCCTAACCCGTACCCTAAACCGAGCCCTAACCCTAACACTAACCCTAACCCTAACCCTAGCCCATACCCTACGCCGTACCCGAACCCCTCCCCGAACCCGTACCCTAAGCCGTTCCCTAACCCTAACCCTAACCCTAACCCTAACCCTAAGCTACCCTTGACTGCTTCTGCCTCCAATAGATTTCCTAAGCACTAGTGTTTTAAGGAACAGGTTAAAAAGAGAATCCTAATGTGATTTCTTGAGAATGGGTGTGTTCCTTATCTTATCCTAGTGTCTAAACTCTTCTCCATGGCTGGACCCCCAAATAATATTCCTTTATGTGCTAAGGGGTATCTAGAGAGTGGGATAGGTTTAATAACTACCCTAACCCTAACGCGTACCCTAACCCTAACCCCTACCCTAACCCTAACGCGTACCCTAATCCTAACCCGTACCCTAAACCGAGCCCTAACCCTAACACTAACCCGAACCCTAACCCTAGCCCATACCCTACGCCGTACCCGAACCCCTACCCGAACCCGTACCCTAAGCCGTACCCTAACCCTAACCCTAACCCTAAGCTACCCTTGACTGCTTCTGCCTCCAATAGATTTCCTAAGCACTAGTTTTTTAAGGAACAGGTTAAAAAGAGAATCCTAATGTGATTTCTTGAGAATGGGTGTGTTCCTTATCTTTTCCTAGTGTCTAAACTCTTCTCCATGGCTGGACCCCCAAATATTATTCCTTTACGTGCTAAGGGGTATCTAGAGAGTGGGATAGGTTTAATAACTACCCTAACCCTAACGCGTACCCTAACCCTAACCTCTACCTTAACCCTAACGCGTACCCTAATCCTAACCCGTACCCTAAACCGAGCCCTAACCCTAACACTAACCCTAACCCTAACCCTAGCCCATACCCTACGCCGTACCCGAACCCCTCCCCGAACCCGTACCCTAAGCCGTACCCTAACCCTAACCCTAACCCTAACCCTAACCCTAAGCTACCCTTGACTGCTTCTGCCTCCAATAGATTTCCTAAGCACTAGTGTTTTAAGGAACAGGTTAAAAAGAGAATCCAAATGTGATTTCTTGAGAATGGGTGTGTTCCTTATCTTATCCTAGTGTCTAAACTCTTCTCCATGGCTGGACCCCCAAATCATATTCCTTTACGTGCTAAGGGGTATCTAGAGAGTGGGATAGGTTTAATAACTACCCTAACCCTAACGCGTACCCTAACCCTAACCCCTACCCTAACCCTAACGCGTACCCTAATCCTAACCCGTACCCTAAATCGAGCCCTAACCCTAACACTAACCCTAACCCTAACCCTAGCCCATACCCTACGCCGTACCCGAACCCCTCCCCTAACCCGTACCCTAAGCCGTACCCTAACCCTTACCCTAACCCTAAGCTACCCTTGACTGCTTCTGCCTCCAATAGATTTCCTAAGCACTAGTGTTTTAAGGAACAGGTTAAAAAGAGAATCCTAATGTGATTTCTTGAGAATGGGTGTGTTCCTTATCTTATCCTAGTGTCTAAACTCTTCTCCATGGCTGGACCCCCAAATAATATTCCTTTATGTGATAAGGGGTATCTAGAGAGTGGGATAGGTTTAATAACTACCCTAACCCTAACGCGTACCCTAACCCTAACCCCTACCCTAACCTTAACGCGTACCCTAATCCTAACCCGTACCCTAAACCGAGCCCTAACCCTAACACTAACCCTAACCCTAACCCTAGCCCATACCCTACGCCGTACCCGAACCCCTCCCCGAACCCGTACCCTAAGCCGTACCCTAACCCTAACCCTAACCCTAACCCTAACCCTAACCCTAAGCTACCCTTGACTGCTTCTGACTCCAATAGATTTCCTAAGCACTAGTGTTTTAAGGAACAGGTTAAAAAGAGAATCCTAATGTGATTTCTTGAGAATGGGTGTGTTCCTTATCTTATCCTAGTGTCTAAACTCTTCTCCATGGCTGGACCCCCAAATAATATTCCTTTACGTGCTAAGGGGTATCTAGAGAGTCGGCTAGGTTTAATAACTACCCTCACCCTAACACGTACCCTAACCCTAACCCCTACCCTAACCCTAACGCGTACACTTCTCCTAACCCGTACCCTAAACCGAGCCCTAACCCTAACACTAACACTAACCCAGACCCATACCCTACGCCCTACCCGAACCCCTCCCCGAACCTGTACCCTAAGCCATACCCTAACCCTCACCCTAACCCTAACCCTAACCCTAAGCTACCCTTGACTGCTTCTGCCTCCAATAGATTTCCTAAGCACTAGTGTTTTAAGGAACAGGTTAAAAAGAGAATCCTAATGTGATTTCTTGATAATGGGTGTGTTCCTTATCTTCTCCTAGTGTCTAAACTCTTCTCCATGGCTGGACCCCCAAATAATATTCCTTTACGTGCTAAGGGGTATCTAGAGAGTGGGATAGGTTTATTAACTACCCTCACCATAATGCGTACCCTAACCCTAACCCCTACCCTAACCCTAACGCGTACCCTAATCCTAACCCGTACCCTAAACCGAGCCCTAACCCTAACACTAGCCCTAACCCTAACCCTAACCCATACCCTACGCCCTACCCGAACCCCTCCGCGAACACATACCCTAAGCCGTACCCTAACCCTCACCCTAACCCTAACCCTAACCCTAAGCTACCCTTGACTGCTTCTGCCTCCAATAGATTTCCTAAGCACTAGTGTTTTAAGGAACAGGTTAAAAAGAGAATCCTAATGTGATTTCGTTAAAATGGGTGTGTTCCTTATCTTATCCTAGTGTCTAAACTCTTCTCCATGGCTGGACCCCCAAATAATATTCCTTTACGTGCTAAGGGGTATCTAGAGAGTGGGATAGGTTTAATAACTACTTTCACCCTAACGCGTACCCTAACCCTAACCCCTACCCTAACCCTAACGCGTACCCTAATCCTCACCCGAAACCTAAACCGAGCCCTAACCCTAACACTAACCCTAACCCATACCCTACGCCGTACCCGAACCCCTCCCCGAACCTGTACCCTAAGCCGTACCCTAACCCTCAATCTAACCCTAACCCTAACCCTATGCTACCCTTGACTGCTTCTGCCTCCAATAGATTTTCTAAGCACTAGTGTTTTAAGGAACAGGTTAAAAAGAGAATCCAAATGTGATTTCTTGAGAATGGGTGTGTTCCTTATCTTATCCTAGTGTCTAAACTCTTCTCCATGGGTGGACCCCCAAATAATATTCCTTTACGTGCTAAGGGGTATCTAGGGAGTGGGATAGGTTTAATAACTACCCTAACCCTAACGCGTACCCTAACCCTAACCCCTACCCTAACCCTAACGCGTACCCTAATCCTAACCCGTACCCTAAACCGAGCCCTAACCCTAACACTAACCCTAACCCTAGCCCATACCCTACGCCGTACTCGAACCCCTCCCCGAACCCGTACCCTAAGCCGTACCCTAACCCTAACCCTAACCCTAAGCTACCCTTGACTGCTGCTGCCTCCAATAGATTTCCTAAGCACTAGTGTTTTAAGGAACAGGTTAAAAAGAGAATCCTAATGTGATTTCTTGAGAATGGGTGTGTTCCTTATCTTTTCCTAGTGTCTAAACTCTTCTCCATGGCTGGACCCCCAAATAATATTCCTTTACGTGCTAAGGGGTATCTAGAGAGTGGGATAGGTTTAATAACTACCCTAACCCTAACGCGTAACCTAACCCTAACCCCTACCCTAACCCTAACGCGTACCCTAATCCTAACCCGTAACGTAAACCGAGCCCTAAACCTAACACTAACCCTAACCCTAACCCTAGCCCATACCCTACGCCGTACCCGAACCCCTCCCCGAACCCGTACCCTAAGCCATACCCTAACCCTCACCCTAACCCTAACCCTAACCCTAAGCTACCCTTGACTGCTTCTGCCTCCAATAGATTTCCTAAGCAGTAGTGTTTTAAGGAACAGGTTAAAAAGAGAATCCTAATGTGATTTCTTGAGAATGGGTGTGTTCCTTATCTTATCGTAGTGTCCAAACTCTTCTCCATGGCTGGACCCCCAAATAATATTCCTTTACGTGCTAAGGGGTATCTGGAGAGTGGGATAGGTTTAATAACTACCCTAATCCTAACGCGTACCCTAACCCTAACCCCTACCCTAACCCTAACGCGTACCCTAATCCTAACCCGTACCCTAAACCGAGCCCTAACCCTAAAACTAACCCTAACCCTAACCCTAGCCCATACCCTACGCCGTACCCGAACCCCTCCCCGAACCCGTACCCTAAGCCGTACCCTAACCCTAACCCTAACCCTAACCCTAACCCTAAGCTACCCTTGACTGCTTCTGCCTCCAATAGATTTCCTAAGCACTAGTGTTTTAAGGAACAGGTTAAAAAGAGAATCCTAAAGTGATTTCTTGAGAATGGGTGTGTTCCTGATCTTATCCTAGTGTCTAAACTCTTCTCCATGGCTGGACCCCCAAATAATATTCCTTTACGTGCTAAGGGGTATCTAGAGAGTGGGATAGGTTTAATAACTACCCTAACCTTAACGCGTACCCTAACCCTAACCCCTACCCTAACCCTAACGCGTACCCTAATCCTAACACGTACCCTAAACCGAGCCCTATCCCTAACACTAACCCTAACCCTAACCCTAGCCCATACCCTACGCCGTACCCGAACCCCTCCCCGAACCCGTACCCTAAGCCGTACCCTAACCCTAACCCTAACCCTAACCCTAACCCTAAGCTACCCTTGACTGGTTCTGCCTCCAATAGATTTCCTAAGCACTAGTGTTTTAAGGAACCGGTTAAAAAGAGAATCCTAATGTGATTTCTTGAGAATGGGTGTGTTCCTTATCTTATCCTAGTGTCTAAACTCTTCTCCATGGCTGGACCCCCAAATCATATTCCTTTACGTGCTAAGGGGTATCTAGAGAGTGGGATAGGTTTAATAACTACCCTAACCCTAACGCGTACCCTAACCCTAACCCCTACCCTAACCCTAACGCGTACCCTAATCCTAACCCGTACCCTAAACCGAGCCCTAACCCTAACACTAACCCTAACCCTAACCCTAGCCCATACCCTACGCCGTACCCGAACCCCTCCCCGAACCCGTACCCTAAGCCGTTCCCTAACCCTAACCCTAACCCTAACCCTAACCCTAAGCTACCCTTGACTGCTTCTGCCTCCAATACATTTCCTAAGCACTAGTGTTTTAAGGAACAGGTTAAAAAGAGAATCCTAATGTGATTTCTTGAGAATGGGTGTGTTCCTTATCTTATCCTAGTGTCTAAACTCTTCTCCATGGCTGGACCCCCAAATAATATTCCTTTATGTGCTAAGGGGTATCTAGAGAGTGGGATAGGTTTAATAACTACCCTAACCCTAACGCGTACCCTAACCCTAACCCCTACCCTAACCCTAACGCGTACCCTAATCCTAACCCGTACCCTAAACCGAGCCCTAACCCTAACACTAACCCGAACCCTAACCCTAGCCCATACCCTACGCCGTACCCGAACCCCTACCCGAACCCGTACCCTAAGCCGTACCCTAACCCTAACCCTAACCCTAAGCTACCCTTGACTGCTTCTGCCTCCAATAGATTTCCTAAGCACTAGTGTTTTAAGGAACAGGTTAAAAAGAGAATCCAAATGTGATTTCTTGAGAATGGGTGTGTTCCTTATCTTATCCTAGTGTCTAAACTCTTCTCCATGGCTGGACCCCCAAATCATATTCCTTTACGTGCTAAGGGGTATCTAGAGAGTGGGATAGGTTTAATAACTACCCTAACCCTAACGCGTACCCTAACCCTAACCCCTACCCTAACCCTAACGCGTACCCTAATCCTAACCCGTACCCTAAACCGAGCCCTAACCCTAACACTAACCCTAACCCTAACCCTAGCCCATACCCTACGCCGTACCCGAACCCCTCCCCTAACCCGTACCCTAAGCCGTACCCTAACCCTTACCCTAACCCTAAGCTACCCTTGACTGCTTCTGCCTCCAATAGATTTCCTAAGCACTAGTGTTTTAAGGAACAGGTTAAAAAGAGAATCCTAATGTGATTTCTTGAGAATGGGTGTGTTCCTTATCTTATCCTAGTGTCTAAACTCTTCTCCATGGCTGGACCCCCAAATAATATTCCTTTATGTGATAAGGGGTATCTAGAGAGTGGGATAGGTTTAATAACTACCCTAACCCTAACGCGTACCCTAACCCTAACCCCTACCCTAACCTTAACGCGTACCCTAATCCTAACCCGTACCCTAAACCGAGCCCTAACCCTAACACTAACCCTAACCCTAACCCTAGCCCATACCCTACGCCGTACCCGAACCCCTCCCCGAACCCGTACCCTAAGCCGTACCCTAACCCTAACCCTAACCCTAACCCTAACCCTAACCCTAAGCTACCCTTGACTGCTTCTGACTCCAATAGATTTCCTAAGCACTAGTGTTTTAAGGAACAGGTTAAAAAGAGAATCCTAATGTGATTTCTTGAGAATGGGTGTGTTCCTTATCTTATCCTAGTGTCTAAACTCTTCTCCATGGCTGGACCCCCAAATAATATTCCTTTACGTGCTAAGGGGTATCTAGAGAGTCGGCTAGGTTTAATAACTACCCTCACCCTAACACGTACCCTAACCCCAACCCCTACCCTAACCCTAACGCGTACACTTCTCCTAACCCGTACCCTAAACCGAGCCCTAACCCTAACACTAACACTAACCCAGACCCATACCCTACGCCCTACCCGAACCCCTCCCCGAACCTGTACCCTAAGCCATACCCTAACCCTCACCCTAACCCTAACCCTAACCCTAAGCTACCCTTGACTGCTTCTGCCTCCAATAGATTTCCTAAGCACTAGTGTTTTAAGGAACAGGTTAAAAAGAGAATCCTAATGTGATTTCTTGATAATGGGTGTGTTCCTTATCTTCTCCTAGTGTCTAAACTCTTCTCCATGGCTGGACCCCCAAATAATATTCCTTTACGTGCTAAGGGGTATCTAGAGAGTGGGATAGGTTTATTAACTACCCTCACCATAATGCGTACCCTAACCCTAACCCCTACCCTAACACTAACGCGTACCCTAATCCTAACCCGTACCCTAAACCGAGCCCTAACCCTAACACTAGCCCTAACCCTAACCCTAACCCATACCCTACGCCCTACCCGAACCCCTCCGCGAACACATACCCTAAGCCGTACCCTAACCCTCACCCTAACCCTAACCCTAACCCTAAGCTACCCTTGACTGCTTCTGCCTCCAATAGATTTCCTAAGCACTAGTGTTTTAAGGAACAGGTTAAAAAGAGAATCCTAATGTGATTTCGTTAAAATGGGTGTGTTCCTTATCTTATCCTAGTGTCTAAACTCTTCTCCATGGCTGGACCCCCAAATAATATTCCTTTACGTGCTAAGGGGTATCTAGAGAGTGGGATAGGTTTAATAACTACTTTCACCCTAACGCGTACCCTAACCCTAACCCCTACCCTAACCCTAACGCGTACCCTAATCCTCACCCGAAACCTAAACCGAGCCCTAACCCTAACACTAACCCTAACCCATACCCTACGCCGTACCCGAACCCCTCCCCGAACCTGTACCCTAAGCCGTACCCTAACCCTCAATCTAACCCTAACCCTAACCCTAAACTACCCTTGACTGCTTCTGCCTCCAATAGATTTCCTAAGCACTAGTGTTTTAAGGAACAGGTTAAAAAGAGAATCCTAATGTGATTTCTTGAGAATGGGTGTGTTCCTTATCTTTTCCTAGTGTCTAAACTCTTCTCCATGGCTGGACCCCCAAATAATATTCCTTTACGTGCTAAGGGGTATCCAGAGAGTGGGATAGGTTTAATAACTACCCTAACCCTAACGCGACCCTAACCCTAACCTCTACCCTAACCCTAACGCGTACCCTAATCCTAACCCGTACCCTAAACCGAGCCCTAACCCTAACACTAGCCCTATCCCTAACCCTAACCCATACCCTACGCCGTACCCGAACCCCTCCCCGAACCCATACCCTAAGCCTCACCCTAACCCTAACCCTAACCCTAAGCTACCCTTGAATGCTTCTGCCTCCAATAGATTTCCTAAGAACTAGTGTTTTAAGGAACAGGTTAAAAACAGAATCCTAATGTGATTTCGTGATAATGGGTGTGTTCCTTATCTTCTCCTAGTGTCTAAACTCTTCTCCATGGCTGGACCCCCAAATAATATTCCTTTACGTGCTAAGGTGTATCTAGAGAGAGGGAGAGGTTTAATAACTACCCTCACCCTAACGCGTACCCTAACCCTAACCCCTACCCTAACCCTAACGCGTACCCTAATTCTAACCCGTACCCTAAACCGAGCCCTAACCCTAACACTAACCCTAACCCTAACCCTAACCGATACCCTACGCCCTACCCGAACCCCTCCCCGAACCCGTACCCTAAGCCGTACCCTAACCCTCACCCTAACCCTCACCCTAACCCTAAGCTACCCTTGACTGCTTCTGCCTCCAATAGATTTCCGAAGCAATAGTGTTTTAAGGAACAGGTTAAAAAGAGAATCCTAATGTGATTTCTTGAGAATGGGTGTGTTCCTTATCTTATCCTAGTGTATAAACTCTTCTCCATGGCTGGACCCCCAAATAATATTCCTTTACGTGCTAAGGGGTATCTAGAGAGTGGGATAGGTTTAATAACTACCCTCACCCTAAGGCGTACCCTAACCCTAACGCGTACCCTAATCCTAACCCGTACCCTAAACCGAGCCCTAACCCTAACACTAACCCTAACCCTAACCCTAACCCATACCCTACGCCATACCCGAACCCCTCCCCGAACCCGTACCCTAAGCCATACCCTAACCCTCACCCTAACCCTAACCCTAACCCTAAGCTACCCTTGACTGCTTCTGCCTCCAATAGATTTCCTAAGCACTAGTGTTTTAAGGAACAGGTTAAAAAGAGAATCCTAATGTGATGTCGTGATAATGGGGGTGTTCCTTATCTTCTGCTAGTGTCTAAACTCTTCTCCATGGCTGGACCCCCAAATAATATTCCTTTACGTGCTAAGGGGTATCTAGAGAGTGTGATAGGTTTAATAACTACCCTCACCCTAACGCGTACCCTAACCCTAACCCCTACCCTAACCCTAACGCGTACCCTAATCCTAACCCGTACCCTAAACCGAGCCCTAACCCTAACACTAACCCTAACCCTAACCCTAACCCATACCCTACGCCCTACCTGAACCCCTCCCCGAATCCGTACCCTAAGCCATACCCTAACCCTCAATCTAACCCTAAGCCTAACCCTAAGCTACCCTTGACTGCTTCTGCCTCCAATAGATTTCCTAAGCACTAGTGTTTTAAGGAACAGGTTAAAAAGAGAATCCTAATGTGATTTCTAGATAATGGGTGTGTTCCTTATCTTCTCCTAGTGTCTAAACTCTTCTCCATGGCTGGACCCCCAAATAATATACCTTTACGTGCTAAGGGGTATCTAGAGAGTGCGATAGGTTTAATAACTACCCTCACCATAATGCGTACCCTAACCGTAACCCCTACCCTAACCCTAACGTGTACCCTAATCCTAACCCGTACCCTAAACTGAGCCCTAAACCTAACACTAACCCTAACCCTAACCCTAACACATACCCTACGCCATACCCGAACCACTCCCCGAACCCGTACACTAAGCCGTACCCTAACCCTCACCCTAACCCTAACACTAACCCTAAGCTACCCTTGACTGCTTCTGCCTCCAATAGATTTCCTAAGCACTAGTGTTTTAAGGAACAGGTTAAAAAGAGAATCCTAATGTGATTTCTTGATAATGGGTGTGTTCCTTATCTTCTCCTAGTGTCTAACTCTTCTCCATGGCTGGACCCCCAAATAATATGCCTTTACGTGCTAAGGGGTATCTAGAGAGTGGGATAGGTTTAATAACTAACCTCACCCTATCGCGTACCCTAACCCTAACCCCTACCCTAACCCTAACGCGTACCCTAATCCTAACCCGTACCCTAAACCGAGCCCTAACCCTATCACTACCCCTAACCCTAACCCATACCCGACGCCCTACCCGAACCCCACCCCGAACCCGTACCCTAACCGTCACCCTAACCCTAACCCTAAGCTACCCTTGACTGCTTCTGCCTCCAATAGATTTCCTAAGCACTAGTGTTTTAAGGAACAGTTTAAAAAGAGAATCCTAATGTGATTTCGTGATAACGGGTGTGTTCCTTATCTTCTCCTAGTGTCTAAACTCTTCTCCATGGCTGGACCCCCAAATAATATTCCTTTACGTGCTAAGGGGTATCTAGAGAGTGGGATAGGTTTAATAACTACCCTCACCCTAATGCGTACCCTAACCGTAACCCCTACCCTAACCCTAACGCGTACCCTAATCCTAACCCTTACCCTAAACCGAGCTCTAACCCTAACACTAGCCCTAACCCTAACCCTAACCCATACACTACGCCCTACCCGAACCCCTCCCCGAACCCGTACCCTAAGCCGTACCCTAACCCTCACCCTAACCCTAACCCTAACCCTAAGCTACCCTTGACTGCTTCCGCCTCCAATAGATTTCCTGAACATTAGTGTTTTAAGGAACAGGTTAAAAAGAGAATCCTAATGTGATTTCTTGATAATGGGTGTGTTCCTTATCTTCTCCTCGTGTCTAAACTCTCCTCCAGGGCTGGACCCCCAAATAATATTCCTTTACCTGCTAAGGGGTATCTAGAGAGAGGGAGAGGTTTAATAACTATCCTCACCTTAACGCGTACCCTAAGCCTAACCCCTACCCTAACCCTAACGCGTACCCTAATCCTAACCCGTACCCTAAACCGAGCCCTAACCCTAACACTAACCCTAACCCTAACCCTAACCCATACCCTACGCCCTACCTGAACCCCTCCCCGAACCCATACCCTAAGCCATACCCTAACCCTCACCCTAACCCTAACCCTAACCCTAAGCTACCCTTGACTGCTTCTGCCTCCAATAGATTTCCTAAGCACTAGTGTTTTAAGGAACAGGTTAAAAACAGAATCCTAATGTGATTTCGTGATAATGGGGGTGTTCCTTATCTTCTCCTAGTGTCTAAACTCTTCTCCATGGCTGGACCCCCAAATAATATTCCTTTACGTGCTAAGGGGTATCTAGAGAGTGAGATAGGTTTAATAAATACCCTCACCCTAACGCTTACCCTAACCCTAACCCCTAACCTAACCCTAACGCGTACCCTAATCCTAACCCGTACCCTAAACCGAGCCCTAACCCTAACACTAACCCTAACCCTAACCCTAACCCATACCCTACGCCCTACCCGAACCCCTCCCCGAATCCGTACCCTAAGCCGTACCCTAACCCTCAATCTAACCCTAACCCTAACCCTAAGCTACCCTTGACTGCTTCTGCCTCCAATAGATTTCCTAAGCACTAGTGTTTTAAGGAACAGGTTAAAAAGAGAATCCTAATGTGATTTCTTGATAATGGGTGTGTTCCTTATCTTCTCCTAGTGTCTAAACTCTTCTCCATGGCTGGACCCCCAAATAATATTCCTTTACGTGCTAAGGGGTATCTAGAGAGTGGGATAGGTTTAATAACTACCCTAACCCTAACGCGTACCCTAACCCTAACCCCTACCCTAACCCTAACGCGTACCCTAATCTAACCCGTACCCTAAACCGAGCCCTAACCCTAACACTAACCCTAACCCTAACCCTAGCCCATACCCTACGCCGTACCCGAACCGCTCCCCGAACCCGTACCCTAAGCCGTACCCTAACCCTAACCCTAACCCTAACCCTAACCCTAAGCTACCCTTGACTGCTTCTGCCTCCAATAGATTTCCTAAGCACTAGTGTTTTAAGGAACAGGTTAAAAAGAGAATCCTAATGTGATTTCTTGAGAATGGGTGTGTTCCTTATCTTATCCTAGTGTCTAAACTCTTCTCCATGGCTGGACCCCCAAATAATATTCCTTTACGTGCTAAGGGGTATCTAGAGAGTGGGATAGGTTTAATAACTACCCTAACCCTAACGCGTACCCTAACCCTAACCCTTACCCTAACCCTAACGCGTACCCTAATCCTAACCCGTACCCTAAACCGAGCCCTAACCCTAACACTAACCCTAACCCTAACCCTAGCCAATACCCTACGCCGTACCCGAACCCCTCCCCGAACCCGTACCCTAAGCCGTACCCTAACCCTAACCCTAACCCTAACCCTAACCCTAAGCTACCCTTGACTGCTTCTGCCTCCAATGGATTTCCTAAGCACTAGTGTTTTAAGGAACAGGTTAAAAAGAGAGTCCTAATGTGATTTCTTGAGAATGGGTGTGTTCCTTATCTTATCCTAGTGTCTAAACTCTTCTCCATGGCTGGACCCCCAAATAATATTCCTTTACGTGCTAAGGGGTATCTAGAGAGTGGGATAGGTTTAATAACTACCCTAACCCTAACGCGTACCCTAACCCTAACCCCTACCCTAACCCTAACGCGTACCCTAATCCTAACCCGTACCCTAAACCGAGCCCTAACCCTAACACTAACCCTAACCCTAACCCTAGCCCATACCATACGCCGTACCCGAACCCCTCCCCGAACCCGTACCCTAAGCCGTACCCTAACCCTAACCCTAACCCTAACCCTAACCCTAAGCTACCCTTGACTGCTTCTGCCTCCAATGGATTTCCTAAGCACTAGTGTTTTAAGGAACAGGTTTAAAAGAGAATCCTAATGTGATTTCTTGAGAATGGGTGTGTTCCTTATCTTATCCTAGTGTCTAAACTCTTCTCCATTGCTGGACCATCAAATAATATTCCTTTACGTGCTAAGGGGTATCTAGAGAGTGGGATAGGTTTAATAACTACCCTAACCCTAACGCGTACCCTAACCCTAACCCCTACCCTAACCCTAACGCGTACCCTAATCCTAACCCGTACCCTAAACCGAGCCCTAACCCTAACACTAACCCTAACCCTAACCCTAGCCCATACCCTACGCCGTACCCGAACCCCTCCCTGAACGCGTACCCTAAGCCGTACCCTAACCCTAACCCTAACCCTAACCCTAACCCTAAGCTACCCTTCACTGCTTCTGCCTCCAATAGATTTCCTAAGCACTAGTCTTTTAAGGAGCAGGTTAAAAAGAGAATCCTAATGTGATTTCTTGAGAATGGGTGTGTTCCTTATCTTATCCTAGTGTCTAAACTCTTCTCCATGGCTGGACCCCCAAATAATACTCCTTTACGTGCTAAGGGGTATCTAGAGAGTGGGATAGGTTTAATAACTACCCTAACCCTAACGCGTACCCTAACCCTAACCCCTACCGTAACCCTAATGCGTACCCTAATCCTAACCTGTACCCTAAACCGAGCCCTAACCCTAACACTAACCCTAACCCTAACCCTAGCCCATACCCTACGCCGTACCCGAACCCCTCCCCGAACCCGTACCCTAACCCTAACCCTAACCCTAACCCTAACCCTACGCTACCCTTGACTGCTTCTGCCTCCAATAGATTTCCTAAGCACTAGTGTTTTAAGGAACAGGTTTAAAAGAGAATCCTAATGTGATTTCTTGAGAATGGGTGTGTTCCTTATCTTATCCTAGTGTCTAAACTCTTCTCCATTGCTGGACCATCAAATAATATTCCTTTACGTGCTAAGGGGTATCTAGAGAGTGGGATAGGTTTAATAACTACCCTAACCCTAACGTGTACCCTAACCCTAACCCTTACCCTAACCCTAACGCGTACCCTAATCCTAACCCGTACCCTAAACCGAGCCCTAACCCTAACACTAACCCTAACCCTAACCCTAGCCCATACCCTACGCCGTACCCGAACCCCTCCCCGAACCCGTACCCTAAGCCGTACCCTAACCCTAACCCTAACCCTAACCCTAAGCTACCCTTGACTGCTTCTGCCTCCAATAGATTTCCTAAGCACTAGTGTTTTAAGGAACAGGTTAAAAAGAGAATCCTAATGTGATTTCTTGAGAATGGGTGTGTTCCTTATCTTATCCTAGTGTCTAAACTCTTCTCCATGGCTGGACCCCCAAATAATATTCCTTTACGTGCTAAGGGGTATCTAGAGAGTGGGATAGGTTTAATAACTACCCTAACCCTAACGCGTACCCTAACCCTAACCCCTACCCTAACCCTAACGCGTACCCTAATCCTAACCCGTACCCTAAACCGAGCCCTAACCCTAACACTAACCCTAACCCTAACCCTAGCCCATACCCTACGCCGTACCCGAACCCCTCCCCGTACCCGTACCCTAAGCCGTACCCTAACCCTAACCCTAACCCTAACCCTAACCCTAAGCTACCCTTGACTGCTTCTGCCTCCAATAGATTTCCTAAGCACTAGTGTTTTAAGGAACATGTTAAAAGAGAATCCAAATGTGATTTCTTGAGAATGGGTGTGTTCCTTATCTTATCCTAGTGTCTAAACTCTTCTCCATGGCTGGACCCCCAAATAATATTCCTTTACGTGCTAAGGGGTATCTAGAGAGTGGGATAGGTTTAATAACTACCCTAACCCTAACGCGTAACCTAACCCTAACCCCTACCCTAACCCTAACGCGTACCCTAATCCTAACCCATACCCTAAACCGAGCCCTAACCCTAACACTAACCCTAACCCTAACCCTAGCCCATACCCTACGCCGTACCCGAACCCCTCCCCGAACCCGTACCCTAAGCCGTACCCTAACCCTAACCCTAACCCTAACCCTAACCCTAAGCTACCCTTGACTGCTTCTGCCTCCAATAGATTTCCTAAGCACTAGTGTTTTAAGGAACAGGTTAAAAAGAGAATCCTAATGTGATTTCTTGAGAATGGGTGTGTTCCTTATCTTATCCTAGTGTCTAAACTCTTCTCCATGGCTGGACCCACAAATAATACTCCTTTACGTGCTAAGGGGTATCTAGAGAGTGGGATAGGTTTAATAACTACCCTAACCCTAACGCGTACCCTAACCCTAACCCCTACCCTAACCCTAACGCGTACCCTAATCCTAACCCGTACCCTAAACCGAGCCCTAACCCTAACACTAACCCTAACCCTAACCCTAGCCCATACCCTACGCCGTACCCGAACCCCTCCCCGAACCCGTACCCTAAGCCGTACCCTAACCCTAACCCTAACCCTAACCCTAACCCTAAGCTACCCTTGACTGCTTCTGCCTCCAATACATTTCCTAAGCACTAGTGTTTTAAGGAACAGGTTTAAAAGAGAATCCTAATGTGATTTCTTGAGAATGGGTGTGTTCCTTATCTTATCCTAGTGTCTAAACTCTTCTCCATTGCTGGACCATCAAATAATATTCCTTTACGTGCTAAGGGGTATCTAGAGAGTGGGATAGGTTTAATAACTACCCTAACCCTAACGCGTACCCTAACCCTAACCCCTACCCTAACCCTAACGCGTACCCTAATCCTAACCCGTACCCTAAACCGAGCCCTAATCCTAACACTAACCCTAACCCTAACCCTAGCCCATACCCTACGCCGTACCCGAAACCCTCCCCGAACCCGTACCCTAAGCCGTACCCTAACCCTAACCCTAACCCTAACCCTAACCTTAAGCTACCCTTCACTGCTTCTGCCTCCAATAGATTTCCTAAGCACTAGTGTTTTAAGGAACAGGTTAAAAAGAGAATCCTAATGTGATTTCTTGAGAATGGGTGTGTTCCTTATCTTATCCTAGTGTCTAAACTCTTCTCCATGGCTGGACCCCCAAATAATACTCCTTTACGTGCTAAGCGGTATCTAGAGAGTGGGATAGGTTTAATAACTACCCTAACCCTAACGCGTACCCTAACCCTAACCCCTACCCTAACCCTAATGCGTACCCTAATCCTAACCTGTACCCTAAACCGAGCCCTAACCCTAACACTAACCCTAACCCTAACCCTAGCCCATACCCTACGCCGTACCCGAACCCCTCCCCGAACCCGTACCCTAAGCCGTACCCTAACCCTAACCCTAACCCTAACCCTAACCCTAAGCTACCCTTGACTGCTTCTGCCTCCAATAGATTTCCTAAGCACTAGTGTTTTAAGGAACAGGTTTAAAAGAGAATCCTAAAGTGATTTCTTGAGAATGGGTGTGTTCCTTATCTTATCCTAGTGTCTAAACTCTTCTCCATTGCTGGACCATCAAATAATATTCCTTTACGTGCTAAGGGGTATCTAGAGAGTGGGATATGTTTAATAACTACCCTAACCCTAACGCGTACCCTAACCCTAACCCCTACCCTAACCCTAACGTGTACCCTAATCCTAACCCGTACCCTAAACCGAGCCCTAACCCTAACACTAACCCTAACCCTAACCCTAGCCCATACCCTACGCCGTACCCGAACCCCTCCCCGAACCCGTACCCTAAGCCGTACCCTAACCCTAACCCTAACCCTAACCCTAACCCTAAGCTACCCTTGACTGCTTCTGCCTCCAATAGATTTCCTAAGCACTAGTGTTTTAAGGAACAGGTTAAAAAGAGAATCCAAATGTGATTTCTTGAGAATGGGTGTGTTCCTTATCTTATCCTAGTGTCTAAACTCTTCTCCATGGCTCGACCCCCAAATAATATTCCTTTACGTGCTAAGGGGTATCTAGAGAGTGGGATAGGTTTAATAACTACCCTAACCCTAACGCGTAACCTAACCCTAACCCCTACCCTAACCCTAACGCGTACCCTAATCCTAACCCGTACCCTAAACCGAGCCCTAACCCTAACACTAACCCTAACCCTAACCCTAGCCCATACCCTACGCCGTACCCGAACCCCTCCCCGAACCCGTACCCTAAGCCGTACCCTAACCCTAACCCTAACCCTAACCCTAACCCTAACCCTAAGCTACCCTTGACTGCTTCTGCCTCCAATAGATTTCCTAAGCACTAGTGTTTTAAGGAACAGGTTAAAAAGAGAATCCTAATGTGATTTCTTGAGAATGGGTGTGTTCCTTATCTTATCCTAGTGTCTAAACTCTTCTCCATTGCTGGAGCCCCAAATAATATTCCTTTACGTGCTAAGGGGTATCTAGAGAGTGGGATAGGTTTAATAACTACCCTAACCCTAACACGTACCCTAACCCTAAACCCTACCCTAACCCTAACGCGTACCCTAATCCTAACCCGTACCCTAAACCGAGCCCTAACCCTAACACTAACCCTAACCCTAACCCTAGCCCATACCCTACGCCGTACCCGAACCCCTCCCCGAACCCGTACCCTAAGCCGTACCCTAACCCTAACCCTAACCCTAACCCTAACCCTAAGCTACCCTTGACTGCTTCTGCCTCCAATAGATTTCCTAAGCACTAGTGTTTTAAGGAACAGGTTAAAAAGAGAATCCTAATGTGATTTCTTGAGAATGGGTGTGTTCCTTATCTTATCCTAGTGTCTAAACTCTTCTCCATTGCTGGACCATCAAATAATATTCCTTTACGTGCTAAGGGGTATCTAGAGAGTGGGATAGGTTTAATAACTACCCTAACCCTAACGCGTACCCTAACCCTAACCCCTACCCTAACCCTAACGCGTACCCTAATCCTAACCCGTACCCTAAACCGAGCCCTAACCCTAACACTAACCCTAACCCTAACCCTAGCCCATACCCTACGCCGTACCCGAAACCCTCCCCGAACCCGTACCCTAAGCCGTACCCTAACCCTAACCCTAACCCTAACCCTAACCTTAAGCTACCCTTCACTGCTTCTGCCTCCAATAGATTTCCTAAGCACTAGTGTTTTAAGGAACAGGTTAAAAAGAGAATCCTAATGTGATTTCTTGAGAATGGGTGTGTTCCTTATCTTATCCTAGTGTCTAAACTCTTCTCCATGGCTGGACCCCCAAATAATACTCCTTTACGTGCTAAGCGGTATCTAGAGAGTGGGATAGGTTTAATAACTACCCTAACCCTAACGCGTACCCTAACCCTAACCCCTACCCTAACCCTAATGCGTACCCTAATCCTAACCTGTACCCTAAACCGAGCCCTAACCCTAACACTAACCCTAACCCTAACCCTAGCCCATACCCTACGCCGTACCCGAACCCCTCCCCGAACCCGTACCCTAAGCCGTACCCTAACCCTAACCCTAACCCTAACCCTAACCCTAAGCTACCCTTGACTGCTTCTGCCTCCAATAGATTTCCTAAGCACTAGTGTTTTAAGGAACAGGTTTAAAAGAGAATCCTAAAGTGATTTCTTGAGAATGGGTGTGTTCCTTATCTTATCCTAGTGTCTAAACTCTTCTCCATTGCTGGACCATCAAATAATATTCCTTTACGTGCTAAGGGGTATCTAGAGAGTGGGATATGTTTAATAACTACCCTAACCCTAACGCGTACCCTAACCCTAACCCCTACCCTAACCCTAACGTGTACCCTAATCCTAACCCGTACCCTAAACCGAGCCCTAACCCTAACACTAACCCTAACCCTAACCCTAGCCCATACCCTACGCCGTACCCGAACCCCTCCCCGAACCCGTACCCTAAGCCGTACCCTAACCCTAACCCTAACCCTAACCCTAACCCTAAGCTACCCTTGACTGCTTCTGCCTCCAATAGATTTCCTAAGCACTAGTGTTTTAAGGAACAGGTTAAAAAGAGAATCCAAATGTGATTTCTTGAGAATGGGTGTGTTCCTTATCTTATCCTAGTGTCTAAACTCTTCTCCATGGCTCGACCCCCAAATAATATTCCTTTACGTGCTAAGGGGTATCTAGAGAGTGGGATAGGTTTAATAACTACCCTAACCCTAACGCGTAACCTAACCCTAACCCCTACCCTAACCCTAACGCGTACCCTAATCCTAACCCGTACCCTAAACCGAGCCCTAACCCTAACACTAACCCTAACCCTAACCCTAGCCCATACCCTACGCCGTACCCGAACCCCTCCCCGAACCCGTACCCTAAGCCGTACCCTAACCCTAACCCTAACCCTAACCCTAACCCTAACCCTAAGCTACCCTTGACTGCTTCTGCCTCCAATAGATTTCCTAAGCACTAGTGTTTTAAGGAACAGGTTAAAAAGAGAATCCTAATGTGATTTCTTGAGAATGGGTGTGTTCCTTATCTTATCCTAGTGTCTAAACTCTTCTCCATTGCTGGAGCCCCAAATAATATTCCTTTACGTGCTAAGGGGTATCTAGAGAGTGGGATAGGTTTAATAACTACCCTAACCCTAACACGTACCCTAACCCTAACCCCTACCCTAACCCTAACGCGTACCCTAATCCTAACCCGTACCCTAAACCGAGCCCTAACCCTAACACTAACCCTAACCCTAACCCTAGCCCATACCCTACGCCGTACCCGAACCCCTCCCCGAACCCGTACCCTAAGCCGTACCCTAACCCTAACCCTAACCCTAACCCTAACCCTAAGCTACCCTTGACTGCTTCTGCCTCCAATAGATTTCCTAAGCACTAGTGTTTTAAGGAACAGGTTAAAAAGAGAATCCTAATGTGATTTCTTGAGAATGGGTGTGTTCCTTATCTTATCCTAGTGTCTAAACTCTTCTCCATGGCTGGACCCCCAAATAATATTCCTTTACGTGCTAAGGGGTATCTAGAGAGTGGGATAGGTTTAATAACTACCCTAACCCTAACGCGTACCCTAACCCTAACCCCTACCCTAACCCTAACGCGTACCCTAATCCTAACCCGTACCCTAAACCGAGCCCTAACACTAACACTAACCCTAACCCTAACCCTAGCCCATAACCTACGCCGTACCGGAACCCCTCCCCGAACCCGTACCCTAAGCCATACCCTAACCCTAACCCTAACCCTAACCCTAACCCTAAGCTACCCTTGACTGCTTCTGCCTCCAATAGATTTCCTAAGCACTAGTGTTTTAAGGAACAGGTTAAAAAGAGAATCCTAATGTGATTTCTTGAGAATGGGTGTGTTCCTTATCTTATCCTAGTGTCTAAACTCTTCTCCATGGCTGGACCCCCAAATAATATTCCTTTACGTGCTAAGGGGTATCTAGAGAGTGGGATAGGTTTAATAACTACCCTAACCCTAACGCGTACCCTAACCCTAACCCCTACCCTAACCCTAACGCGTACCCTAATCCTAACCCGTACCCTAAACCGAGCCCTAACCCTAACACTAACCCTAACCATACCCTAGCCCATACCCTACGCCATACCCGAACCCCTCCCCGAACCCGTACCCTAAGCCGTACCCTAACCCTAACCCTAACCCTAACCCTAAGCTACCCTTGACTGCTTCTGCCTCCAATAGATTTCCTAAGCACTAGTGTTTTAAGGAACAGGTTAAAAAGAGAATCCTAATGTGATTTCTTGAGAATGGGTGTGTTCCTTATCTTATCCTAGTGTCTAAACTCTTCTCCATGGCTGGACCCCCAAATAATATTCCTTTACGTGCTAAGGGGTATCTAGAGAGTGGGATATGTTTAATAACTACCCTAACCCTAACGCGTACCCTAACCCTAACCCCTACCCTAACCCTAACGTGTACCCTAATCCTAACCCGTACCCTAAACCGAGCCCTAACCCTAACACTAACCCTAACCCTAACCCTAGCCCATACCCTACGCCGTACCCGAACCCCTCCCCGAACCCGTACCCTAAGCCGTACCCTAACCCTAACCCTAACCCTAACCCTAACCCTAACCCTAAGCTACCCTTGACTGCTTCTGCCTCCAATAGATTTCCTAAGCACTAGTGTTTTAAGGAACAGGTTAAAAAGAGAATCCTAATGTGATTTCTTGAGAATGGGTGTGTTCCTTATCTTATCCTAGTGTCTAAACTCTTCTCCATTGCTGGAGCCCCAAATAATATTCCTTTACGTGCTAAGGGGTATCTAGAGAGTGGGATAGGTTTAATAACTACCCTAACCCTAACACGTACCCTAACCCTAACCCCTACCCTAACCCTAACGCGTACCCTAATCCTAACCCGTACCCTAAACCGAGCCCTAACCCTAACACTAACCCTAACCCTAACCCTAGCCCATACCCTACGCCGTACCCGAACCCCTCCCCGAACCCGTACCCTAAGCCGTACCCTAACCCTAACCCTAACCCTAACCCTAACCCTAAGCTACCCTTGACTGCTTCTGCCTCCAATAGATTTCCTAAGCACTAGTGTTTTAAGGAACAGGTTAAAAAGAGAATCCTAATGTGATTTCTTGAGAATGGGTGTGTTCCTTATCTTATCCTAGTGTCTAAACTCTTCTCCATTGCTGGACCATCAAATAATATTCCTTTACGTGCTAAGGGGTATCTAGAGAGTGGGATAGGTTTAATAACTACCCTAACCCTAACGCGTACCCTAACCCTAACCCCTACCCTAACCCTAACGCGTACCCTAATCCTAACCCGTACCCTAAACCGAGCCCTAACCCTAACACTAACCCTAACCCTAACCCTAGCCCATACCCTACGCCGTACCCGAAACCCTCCCCGAACCCGTACCCTAAGCCGTACCCTAACCCTAACCCTAACCCTAACCCTAACCTTAAGCTACCCTTCACTGCTTCTGCCTCCAATAGATTTCCTAAGCACTAGTGTTTTAAGGAACAGGTTAAAAAGAGAATCCTAATGTGATTTCTTGAGAATGGGTGTGTTCCTTATCTTATCCTAGTGTCTAAACTCTTCTCCATGGCTGGACCCCCAAATAATACTCCTTTACGTGCTAAGCGGTATCTAGAGAGTGGGATAGGTTTAATAACTACCCTAACCCTAACGCGTACCCTAACCCTAACCCCTACCCTAACCCTAATGCGTACCCTAATCCTAACCTGTACCCTAAACCGAGCCCTAACCCTAACACTAACCCTAACCCTAACCCTAGCCCATACCCTACGCCGTACCCGAACCCCTCCCCGAACCCGTACCCTAAGCCGTACCCTAACCCTAACCCTAACCCTAACCCTAACCCTAAGCTACCCTTGACTGCTTCTGCCTCCAATAGATTTCCTAAGCACTAGTGTTTTAAGGAACAGGTTTAAAAGAGAATCCTAAAGTGATTTCTTGAGAATGGGTGTGTTCCTTATCTTATCCTAGTGTCTAAACTCTTCTCCATTGCTGGACCATCAAATAATATTCCTTTACGTGCTAAGGGGTATCTAGAGAGTGGGATATGTTTAATAACTACCCTAACCCTAACGCGTACCCTAACCCTAACCCCTACCCTAACCCTAACGTGTACCCTAATCCTAACCCGTACCCTAAACCGAGCCCTAACCCTAACACTAACCCTAACCCTAACCCTAGCCCATACCCTACGCCGTACCCGAACCCCTCCCCGAACCCGTACCCTAAGCCGTACCCTAACCCTAACCCTAACCCTAACCCTAACCCTAAGCTACCCTTGACTGCTTCTGCCTCCAATAGATTTCCTAAGCACTAGTGTTTTAAGGAACAGGTTAAAAAGAGAATCCAAATGTGATTTCTTGAGAATGGGTGTGTTCCTTATCTTATCCTAGTGTCTAAACTCTTCTCCATGGCTCGACCCCCAAATAATATTCCTTTACGTGCTAAGGGGTATCTAGAGAGTGGGATAGGTTTAATAACTACCCTAACCCTAACGCGTAACCTAACCCTAACCCCTACCCTAACCCTAACGCGTACCCTAATCCTAACCCGTACCCTAAACCGAGCCCTAACCCTAACACTAACCCTAACCCTAACCCTAGCCCATACCCTACGCCGTACCCGAACCCCTCCCCGAACCCGTACCCTAAGCCGTACCCTAACCCTAACCCTAACCCTAACCCTAACCCTAACCCTAAGCTACCCTTGACTGCTTCTGCCTCAATAGATTTCCTAAGCACTAGTGTTTTAAGGAACAGGTTAAAAAGAGAATCCTAATGTGATTTCTTGAGAATGGGTGTGTTCCTTATCTTATCCTAGTGTCTAAACTCTTCTCCATTGCTGGAGCCCCAAATAATATTCCTTTACGTGCTAAGGGGTATCTAGAGAGTGGGATAGGTTTAATAACTACCCTAACCCTAACACGTACCCTAACCCTAACCCCTACCCTAACCCTAACGCGTACCCTAATCCTAACCCGTACCCTAAACCGAGCCCTAACCCTAACACTAACCCTAACCCTAACCCTAGCCCATACCCTACGCCGTACCCGAACCCCTCCCCGAACCCGTACCCTAAGCCGTACCCTAACCCTAACCCTAACCCTAACCCTAACCCTAAGCTACCCTTGACTGCTTCTGCCTCCAATAGATTTCCTAAGCACTAGTGTTTTAAGGAACAGGTTAAAAAGAGAATCCTAATGTGATTTCTTGAGAATGGGTGTGTTCCTTATCTTATCCTAGTGTCTAAACTCTTCTCCATGGCTGGACCCCCAAATAATATTCCTTTACGTGCTAAGGGGTATCTAGAGAGTGGGATAGGTTTAATAACTACCCTAACCCTAACGCGTACCCTAACCCTAACCCCTACCCTAACCCTAACGCGTACCCTAATCCTAACCCGTACCCTAAACCGAGCCCTAACACTAACACTAACCCTAACCCTAACCCTAGCCCATAACCTACGCCGTACCCGAACCCCTCCCCGAACCCGTACCCTAAGCCATACCCTAACCCTAACCCTAACCCTAACCCTAACCCTAAGCTACCCTTGACTGCTTCTGCCTCCAATAGATTTCCTAAGCACTAGTGTTTTAAGGAACAGGTTAAAAAGAGAATCCTAATGTGATTTCTTGAGAATGGGTGTGTTCCTTATCTTATCCTAGTGTCTAAACTCTTCTCCATGGCTGGACCCCCAAATAATATTCCTTTACGTGCTAAGGGGTATCTAGAGAGTGGGATAGGTTTAATAACTACCCTAACCCTAACGCGTACCCTAACCCTAACCCCTACCCTAACCCTAACGCGTACCCTAATCCTAACCCGTACCCTAAACCGAGCCCTAACCCTAACACTAACCCTAACCATACCCTAGCCCATACCCTACGCCATACCCGAACCCCTCCCCGAACCCGTACCCTAAGCCGTACCCTAACCCTAACCCTAACCCTAACCCTAAGCTACCCTTGACTGCTTCTGCCTCCAATAGATTTCCTAAGCACTAGTGTTTTAAGGAACAGGTTAAAAAGAGAATCCTAATGTGATTTCTTGAGAATGGGTGTGTTCCTTATCTTATCCTAGTGTCTAAACTCTTCTCCATGGCTGGACCCCCAAATAATATTCCTTTACGTGCTAAGGGGTATCTAGAGAGTGGGATAGGTTTAATAACTACCCTAACCCTAACGCGTACCCTAACCCTAACCCCTACCCTAACCCTAACGCGTACCCTAATCCTAACCCGTACCCTAAACCGAGCCCTAACCCTAACACTAACCCTAACCATACCCTAGCCCATACCCTACGCCATACCCGAACCCCTCCCCGAACCCGTACCCTAAGCCGTACCCTAACCCTAACCCTAACCCTAACCCTAAGCTACCCTTGACTGCTTCTGCCTCCAATAGATTTCCTAAGCACTAGTGTTTTAAGGAACAGGTTAAAAAGAGAATCCTAATGTGATTTCTTGAGAATGGGTGTGTTCCTTATCTTATCCTAGTCTCTAAACTCTTCTCCATGGCTGGACCCCCAAATAATACTCCTTTACGTGCTAAGGGGTATCTAGAGAGTGGGATAGGTTTAATAACTACCCTAACCCTAACGCGTACCCTAATCCTAACCCTAACGCGTACCCTAATCCTAACCTGTACCCTAAACCGAGCCCTAACCCTAACACTAACCCTAACCCTAACCCTAGCCCATACCCTACGCCGTACCCGAACCCCTCCCCGACCCCGTACCCTAAGCCGTACCCTAACCCTAACCCTAACCCTAACCCTAACCCTAACCCTAACCCTAAGCTACCCTTGACTGCTTCTGCCTCCAATAGATTTACTAAGCACTAGTGTTTTAAGGAACAGGTTGAAAAGAGAATCCTAATGTGATTTCTTGAGAATGGGTGTGTTCCTTATCTTATCCTAGTGTCTAAACTCTTCTCCATTGCTGGACCATCAAATAATATTCCTTTACGTGCTAAGGGGTATCTAGAGAGTGGGATAGGTTTAATAACTACCCTAACCCTAACGCGTACCCTAACCCTAACCCCTACCCTAACCCTAACGCGTACCCTAATCCTAACCCGTACCCTAAACCGAGCCCTAACCCTAACACTAACCCTAACCCTAACCCTAGCCCATACCCTACGCCGTACCCGAACCCCTCCCCGAACCCGTACCCTAAGCCGTACCCTAACCCTAACCCTAACCCTAACCCTAACCCTAAGCTACCCTTGACTGCTTCTGCCTCCAATAGATTTCCTAAGCACTAGTGTTTTAAGGAACAGGTTAAAAAGAGAATCCTAATGTGATTTCTTGAGAATGGGTGTGTTCCTTATCTTATCCTAGTGTCTAAACTCTTCTCCATTGCTGGACCATCAAATAATATTCCTTTACGTGCTAAGGGGTATCTAGAGAGTGGGATAGGTTTAATAACTACCCTAACCCTAACGCGTACCCTAACCCTAACCCCTACCCTAACCCTAACGCGTACCCTAATCCTAACCCGTACCCTAAACCGAGCCCTAACCCTAACACTAACCCTAACCCTAACCCTAGCCCATACCCTACGCCGTACCCGAAACCCTCCCCGAACCCGTACCCTAAGCCGTACCCTAACCCTAACCCTAACCCTAACCCTAACCTTAAGCTACCCTTCACTGCTTCTGCCTCCAATAGATTTCCTAAGCACTAGTGTTTTAAGGAACAGGTTAAAAAGAGAATCCTAATGTGATTTCTTGAGAATGGGTGTGTTCCTTATCTTATCCTAGTGTCTAAACTCTTCTCCATGGCTGGACCCCCAAATAATACTCCTTTACGTGCTAAGCGGTATCTAGAGAGTGGGATAGGTTTAATAACTACCCTAACCCTAACGCGTACCCTAACCCTAACCCCTACCCTAACCCTAATGCGTACCCTAATCCTAACCTGTAACCTAAACCGAGCCCTAACCCTAACACTAACCCTAACCCTAACCCTAGCCCATACCCTACGCCATACCCGAACCCCTCCCCGAACCCGTACCCTAAGCCGTACCCTAACCCTAACCCTAACCCTAACCCTAACCCTAAGCTACCCTTGACTGCTTCTGCCTCCAATAGATTTCCTAAGCACTAGTGTTTTAAGGAACAGGTTTAAAAGAGAATCCTAAAGTGATTTCTTGAGAATGGGTGTGTTCCTTATCTTATCCTAGTGTCTAAACTCTTCTCCATTGCTGGACCATCAAATAATATTCCTTTACGTGCTAAGGGGTATCTAGAGAGTGGGATATGTTTAATAACTACCCTAACCCTAACGCGTACCCTAACCCTAACCCCTACCCTAACCCTAACGTGTACCCTAATCCTAACCCGTACCCTAAACCGAGCCCTAACCCTAACACTAACCCTAACCCTAACCCTAGCCCATACCCTACGCCGTACCCGAACCCCTCCCCGAACCCGTACCCTAAGCCGTACCCTAACCCTAACCCTAACCCTAACCCTAACCCTAAGCTACCCTTGACTGCTTCTGCCTCCAATAGATTTCCTAAGCACTAGTGTTTTAAGGAACAGGTTAAAAAGAGAATCCAAATGTGATTTCTTGAGAATGGGTGTGTTCCTTATCTTATCCTAGTGTCTAAACTCTTCTCCATGGCTCGACCCCCAAATAATATTCCTTTACGTGCTAAGGGGTATCTAGAGAGTGGGATAGGTTTAATAACTACCCTAACCCTAACGCGTAACCTAACCCTAACCCCTACCCTAACCCTAACGCGTACCCTAATCCTAACCCGTACCCTAAACCGAGCCCTAACCCTAACACTAACCCTAACCCTAACCCTAGCCCATACCCTACGCCGTACCCGAACCCCTCCCCGAACCCGTACCCTAAGCCGTACCCTAACCCTAACCCTAACCCTAACCCTAACCCTAACCCTAAGCTACCCTTGACTGCTTCTGCCTCCAATAGATTTCCTAAGCACTAGTGTTTTAAGGAACAGGTTAAAAAGAGAATCCTAATGTGATTTCTTGAGAATGGGTGTGTTCCTTATCTTATCCTAGTGTCTAAACTCTTCTCCATTGCTGGAGCCCCAAATAATATTCCTTTACGTGCTAAGGGGTATCTAGAGAGTGGGATAGGTTTAATAACTACCCTAACCCTAACACGTACCCTAACCCTAACCCCTACCCTAACCCTAACGCGTACCCTAATCCTAACCCGTACCCTAAACCGAGCCCTAACCCTAACACTAACCCTAACCCTAACCCTAGCCCATACCCTACGCCGTACCCGAACCCCTCCCCGAACCCGTACCCTAAGCCGTACCCTAACCCTAACCCTAACCCTAACCCTAACCCTAAGCTACCCTTGACTGCTTCTGCCTCCAATAGATTTCCTAAGCACTAGTGTTTTAAGGAACAGGTTAAAAAGAGAATCCTAATGTGATTTCTTGAGAATGGGTGTGTTCCTTATCTTATCCTAGTGTCTAAACTCTTCTCCATGGCTGGACCCCCAAATAATATTCCTTTACGTGCTAAGGGGTATCTAGAGAGTGGGATAGGTTTAATAACTACCCTAACCCTAACGCGTACCCTAACCCTAACCCCTACCCTAACCCTAACGCGTACACTAATCCTAACCCGTACCCTAAACCGAGCCCTAACACTAACACTAACCCTAACCCTAACCCTAGCCCATAACCTACGCCGTACCGGAACCCCTCCCCGAACCCGTACCCTAAGCCATACCCTAACACTAACCCTAACCCTAACCCTAACCCTAAGCTACCCTTGACTGCTTCTGCCTCCAATAGATTTCCTAAGCACTAGTGTTTTAAGGAACAGGTTAAAAAGAGAATCCTAATGTGATTTCTTGAGAATGGGTGTGTTCCTTATCTTATCCTAGTGTCTAAACTCTTCTCCATGGCTGGACCCCCAAATAATATTCCTTTACGTGCTAAGGGGTATCTAGAGAGTGGGATAGGTTTAATAACTACCCTAACCCTAACGCGTACCCTAACCCTAACCCCTACCCTAACCCTAACGCGTACCCTAATCCTAACCCGTACCCTAAACCGAGCCCTAACCCTAACACTAACCCTAATCATACCCTAGCCCATACCCTACGCCATACCCGAACCCCTCCCCGAACCCGTACCCTAAGCCGTACCCTAACCCTAACCCTAACCCTAACCCTAAGCTACCCTTGACTGCTTCTGCCTCCAATAGATTTCCTAAGCACTAGTGTTTTAAGGAACAGGTTAAAAAGAGAATCCTAATGTGATTTCTTGAGAATGGGTGTGTTCCTTATCTTATCCTAGTGTCTAAACTCTTCTCCATGGCTGGACCCCCAAATAATATTCCTTTACGTGCTAAGGGGTATCTAGAGAGTGGGATAGGTTTAATAACTACCCTAACCCTAACGCGTACCCTAACCCTAACCCCTACCCTAACCCTAACGCGTACCCTAATCCTAACCCGTACCCTAAACCGAGCCCTAACCCTAACACTAACCCTAACCATACCCTAGCCCATACCCTACGCCATACCCGAACCCCTCCCCGAACCCGTACCCTAAGCCGTACCCTAACCCTAACCCTAACCCTAACCCTAAGCTACCCTTGACTGCTTCTGCCTCCAATAGATTTCCTAAGCACTAGTGTTTTAAGGAACAGGTTAAAAAGAGAATCCTAATGTGATTTCTTGAGAATGGGTGTGTTCCTTATCTTATCCTAGTCTCTAAACTCTTCTCCATGGCTGGACCCCCAAATAATACTCCTTTACGTGCTAAGGGGTATCTAGAGAGTGGGATAGGTTTAATAACTACCCTAACCCTAACGCGTACCCTAATCCTAACCCTAACGCGTACCCTAATCCTAACCTGTACCCTAAACCGAGCCCTAACCCTAACACTAACCCTAACCCTAACCCTAGCCCATACCCTACGCCGTACCCGAACCCCTCCCCGACCCCGTACCCTAAGCCGTACCCTAACCCTAACCCTAACCCTAACCCTAACCCTAAGCTACCCTTGACTGCTTCTGCCTCCAATAGATTTACTAAGCACTAGTGTTTTAAGGAACAGGTTGAAAAGAGAATCCTAATGTGATTTCTTGAGAATGGGTGTGTTCCTTATCTTATCCTAGTGTCTAAACTCTTCTCCATTGCTGGACCATCAAATAATATTCCTTTACGTGCTAAGGGGTATCTAGAGAGTGGGATAGGTTTAATAACTACCCTAACCCTAACGCGTACCCTAACCCTAACCCCTACCCTAACCCTAACGCGTACCCTATTCCTAACCCGTACCCTAAACCGAGCCCTAACCCTAACACTAACCCTAACCCTAACCCTAGCCCATACCCTACGCCGTACCCGAACCCCTCCCCGAACCCGTACCCTAAGCCGTACCCTAACCCTAACCCTAACCCTAACCCTAACCCTAAGCTACCCTTGACTGCTTCTTCCTCCAATAGATTTCCTAAGCACTAGTGTTTTAAGGAACAGGTTAAAAAGAGAATCCTAATGTGATTTCTTGAGAATGGGTGTGTTCCTTATCTTATCCTAGTGTCTAAACTCTTCTCCATGGCTGGACCCCCAAATAATATTACTTTACGTGCTAAGGGGTATCTAGAGAGTGGGATAGGTTTAATAACTACCCTAACCCTAACGCGTACCCTAACCCTAACCCCTACCCTAACCCTAACGCGTACCCTAATCCTAACCCGTACCCTAAAACGAGCCCTAACCCTAACACTAACCCTAACCCTAACCCTAGCCCATACCCTACGCCGTACCCGAACCCCTCCCCGAACCCGTACCCTAAGCCGTACCCTAACCCTAACCCTAACCCTAACCCTAAGCTACCCTTGACTGCTTCTGCCTCCAATAGATTTCCTAAGCACTAGTGTTTTAAGGAACAGGTTAAAAAGAGAATCCAAATGTGATTTCTTGAGAATGGGTGTGTTCCTTATCTTATCCTAGTGTCTAAACTCTTCTCCATGGCTGGACCCCCAAATAATATTCCTTTACGTGCTAAGGGGTATCTAGAGAGTGGGATAGGTTTAATAACTACCCTAACCCTAACGCGTACCCTAACCCTAACCCCTACCCTAACCCTAACGCGTACCCTAATCCTAACCCGTACCCTAAACCGAGCCCTAACCCTAACACTAACCCTAACCATACCCTACCCCATACCCTACGCCGTACCCGAACCCCTCCCCGAACCCGTACCCTAAGCCGTACCCTAACCCTAACCCTAACCCTAACCCTAAGCTACCCTTGACTGCTTCTGCCTCCAATAGATTTCCTAAGCACTAGTGTTTTAAGGAACAGGTTAAAAAGAGAATCCTAATGTGATTTCTTGAGAATGGGTGTGTTCCTTATCTTATCGTAGTGTCTAAACTCTTCTCCATGGCTGGACCCCCAAATGATATTCCTTTACGTGCTAAGGGGTATCTAGAGAGTGGGATAGGTTTAATAACTACCCTAACCCTAACGCGTACCCTAACCCTAACCCCTACCCTAACCCTAACGCGTACACTAATCCTAAACCGTACCCTAAACCGAGCCCTAACCCTAACACGAACCCTAACCCTAACCCTAGCCCATGCCCTACGCCATACCCGAACCCCTCCCCGAACCCGTACCCTAAGCCGTACCCTAACCCTAACCCTAACCCTAACCCTAACCCTAAGCTACCCTTGACTGCTTCTGCCTCCAATAGATTTCCTAAGCACTAGTGTTTTAAGGAACAGGTTAAAAAGAGAATCCTAATGTGATTTCTTGAGAATGGGTGTGTTCCTTATCTTATCCTAGTGTCTAAACTCTTCTCCATTGCTGGAGCCCCAAATAATATTCCTTTACGTGCTAAGGGGTATCTAGAGAGTGGGATAGGTTTAATAACTACCCTAACCCTAACGCGTACCCTAACCCTAACCCCTACCCTAACCCTAACGCGTACCCTAATCCTAACCCGTACCCTAAACCGAGCCCTAACCCTAACACTAACCCTAACCCTAACCCTAGCCCATACCCTACGCCGTACCCGAACCCCTCCCTGAACGCGTACCCTAAGCCGTACCCTAACCCTAACCCTAACCCTAACCCTAACCCTAAGCTACCCTTCACTGCTTCTGCCTCCAATAGATTTCCTAAGCACTAGTCTTTTAAGGAGCAGGTTAAAAAGAGAATCCTAATGTGATTTCTTGAGAATGGGTGTGTTCCTTATCTTATCCTAGTGTCTAAACTCTTCTCCATGGCTGGACCCCCAAATAATACTCCTTTACGTGCTAAGGGGTATCTAGAGAGTGGGATAGGTTTAATAACTACCCTAACCCTAACGCGTACCCTAACCCTAACCCCTACCGTAACCCTAATGCGTACCCTAATCCTAACCTGTACCCTAAACCGAGCCCTAACCCTAACACTAACCCTAACCCTAACCCTAGCCCATACCCTACGCCGTACCCGAACCCCTCCCCGAACCCGTACCCTAACCCTAACCCTAACCCTAACCCTAACCCTACGCTACCCTTGACTGCTTCTGCCTCCAATAGATTTCCTAAGCACTAGTGTTTTAAGGAACAGGTTTAAAAGAGAATCCTAATGTGATTTCTTGAGAATGGGTGTGTTCCTTATCTTATCCTAGTGTCTAAACTCTTCTCCATTGCTGGACCATCAAATAATATTCCTTTACGTGCTAAGGGGTATCTAGAGAGTGGGATAGGTTTAATAACTACCCTAACCCTAACGTGTACCCTAACCCTAACCCTTACCCTAACCCTAACGCGTACCCTAATCCTAACCCGTACCCTAAACCGAGCCCTAACCCTAACACTAACCCTAACCCTAACCCTAGCCCATACCCTACGCCGTACCCGAACCCCTCCCCGAACCCGTACCCTAAGCCGTACCCTAACCCTAACCCTAACCCTAACCCTAAGCTACCCTTGACTGCTTCTGCCTCCAATAGATTTCCTAAGCACTAGTGTTTTAAGGAACAGGTTAAAAAGAGAATCCTAATGTGATTTCTTGAGAATGGGTGTGTTCCTTATCTTATCCTAGTGTCTAAACTCTTCTCCATGGCTGGACCCCCAAATAATATTCCTTTACGTGCTAAGGGGTATCTAGAGAGTGGGATAGGTTTAATAACTACCCTAACCCTAACGCGTACCCTAACCCTAACCCCTACCCTAACCCTAACGCGTACCCTAATCCTAACCCGTACCCTAAACCGAGCCCTAACCCTAACACTAACCCTAACCCTAACCCTAGCCCATACCCTACGCCGTACCCGAACCCCTCCCCGTACCCGTACCCTAAGCCGTACCCTAACCCTAACCCTAACCCTAACCCTAACCCTAAGCTACCCTTGACTGCTTCTGCCTCCAATAGATTTCCTAAGCACTAGTGTTTTAAGGAACATGTTAAAAGAGAATCCAAATGTGATTTCTTGAGAATGGGTGTGTTCCTTATCTTATCCTAGTGTCTAAACTCTTCTCCATGGCTGGACCCCCAAATAATATTCCTTTACGTGCTAAGGGGTATCTAGAGAGTGGGATAGGTTTAATAACTACCCTAACCCTAACGCGTAACCTAACCCTAACCCCTACCCTAACCCTAACGCGTACCCTAATCCTAACCCATACCCTAAACCGAGCCCTAACCCTAACACTAACCCTAACCCTAACCCTAGCCCATACCCTACGCCGTACCCGAACCCCTCCCCGAACCCGTACCCTAAGCCGTACCCTAACCCTAACCCTAACCCTAACCCTAACCCTAAGCTACCCTTGACTGCTTCTGCCTCCAATAGATTTCCTAAGCACTAGTGTTTTAAGGAACAGGTTAAAAAGAGAATCCTAATGTGATTTCTTGAGAATGGGTGTGTTCCTTATCTTATCCTAGTGTCTAAACTCTTCTCCATGGCTGGACCCACAAATAATACTCCTTTACGTGCTAAGGGGTATCTAGAGAGTGGGATAGGTTTAATAACTACCCTAACCCTAACGCGTACCCTAACCCTAACCCCTACCCTAACCCTAACGCGTACCCTAATCCTAACCCGTACCCTAAACCGAGCCCTAACCCTAACACTAACCCTAACCCTAACCCTAGCCCATACCCTACGCCGTACCCGAACCCCTCCCCGAACCCGTACCCTAAGCCGTACCCTAACCCTAACCCTAACCCTAACCCTAACCCTAAGCTACCCTTGACTGCTTCTGCCTCCAATACATTTCCTAAGCACTAGTGTTTTAAGGAACAGGTTTAAAAGAGAATCCTAATGTGATTTCTTGAGAATGGGTGTGTTCCTTATCTTATCCTAGTGTCTAAACTCTTCTCCATTGCTGGACCATCAAATAATATTCCTTTACGTGCTAAGGGGTATCTAGAGAGTGGGATAGGTTTAATAACTACCCTAACCCTAACGCGTACCCTAACCCTAACCCCTACCCTAACCCTAACGCGTACCCTAATCCTAACCCGTACCCTAAACCGAGCCCTAACCCTAACACTAACCCTAACCCTAACCCTAGCCCATACCCTACGCCGTACCCGAAACCCTCCCCGAACCCGTACCCTAAGCCGTACCCTAACCCTAACCCTAACCCTAACCCTAACCTTAAGCTACCCTTCACTGCTTCTGCCTCCAATAGATTTCCTAAGCACTAGTGTTTTAAGGAACAGGTTAAAAAGAGAATCCTAATGTGATTTCTTGAGAATGGGTGTGTTCCTTATCTTATCCTAGTGTCTAAACTCTTCTCCATGGCTGGACCCCCAAATAATACTCCTTTACGTGCTAAGCGGTATCTAGAGAGTGGGATAGGTTTAATAACTACCCTAACCCTAACGCGTACCCTAACCCTAACCCCTACCCTAACCCTAATGCGTACCCTAATCCTAACCTGTACCCTAAACCGAGCCCTAACCCTAACACTAACCCTAACCCTAACCCTAGCCCATACCCTACGCCGTACCCGAACCCCTCCCCGAACCCGTACCCTAAGCCGTACCCTAACCCTAACCCTAACCCTAACCCTAACCCTAAGCTACCCTTGACTGCTTCTGCCTCCAATAGATTTCCTAAGCACTAGTGTTTTAAGGAACAGGTTTAAAAGAGAATCCTAAAGTGATTTCTTGAGAATGGGTGTGTTCCTTATCTTATCCTAGTGTCTAAACTCTTCTCCATTGCTGGACCATCAAATAATATTCCTTTACGTGCTAAGGGGTATCTAGAGAGTGGGATAGGTTTAATAACTACCCTAACCCTAACGCGTACCCTAACCCTAACCCCTACCCTAACCCTAACGTGTACCCTAATCCTAACCCGTACCCTAAACCGAGCCCTAACCCTAACACTAACCCTAACCCTAACCCTAGCCCATACCCTACGCCGTACCCGAACCCCTCCCCGAACCCGTACCCTAAGCCGTACCCTAACCCTAACCCTAACCCTAACCCTAACCCTAAGCTACCCTTGACTGCTTCTGCCTCCAATAGATTTCCTAAGCACTAGTGTTTTAAGGAACAGGTTTAAAAGAGAATCCTAAAGTGATTTCTTGAGAATGGGTGTGTTCCTTATCTTATCCTAGTGTCTAAACTCTTCTCCATTGCTGGACCATCAAATAATATTCCTTTACGTGCTAAGGGGTATCTAGAGAGTGGGATAGGTTTAATAACTACCCTAACCCTAACGCGTACCCTAACCCTAACCCCTACCCTAACCCTAACGTGTACCCTAATCCTAACCCGTACCCTAAACCGAGCCCTAACCCTAACACTAACCCTAACCCTAACCCTAGCCCATACCCTACGCCGTACCCGAACCCCTCCCCGAACCCGTACCCTAAGCCGTACCCTAACCCTAACCCTAACCCTAACCCTAACCCTAAGCTACCCTTGACTGCTTCTGCCTCCAATAGATTTCCTAAGCACTAGTGTTTTAAGGAACAGGTTAAAAAGAGAATCCAAATGTGATTTCTTGAGAATGGGTGTGTTCCTTATCTTATCCTAGTGTCTAAACTCTTCTCCATGGCTGGACCCCCAAATAATATTCCTTTACGTGCTAAGGGGTATCTAGAGAGTGGGATAGGTTTAATAACTACCCTAACCCTAACGCGTAACCTAACCCTAACCCCTACCCTAACCCTAACGCGTACCCTAATCCTAACCCGTACCCTAAACCGAGCCCTAACCCTAACACTAACCCTAACCCTAACCCTAGCCCATACCCTACGCCGTACCCGAACCCCTCCCCGAACCCGTACCCTAAGCCGTACCCTAACCCTAACCCTAACCCTAACCCTAACCCTAAGCTACCCTTGACTGCTTCTGCCTCCAATAGATTTCCTAAGCACTAGTGTTTTAAGGAACAGGTTAAAAAGAGAATCCTAATGTGATTTCTTGAGAATGGGTGTGTTCCTTATCTTATCCTAGTGTCTAAACTCTTCTCCATTGCTGGAGCCCCAAATAATATTCCTTTACGTGCTAAGGGGTATCTAGAGAGTGGGATAGGTTTAATAACTACCCTAACCCTAACACGTACCCTAACCCTAACCCCTACCCTAACCCTAACGCGTACCCTAATCCTAACCCGTACCCTAAACCGAGCCCTAACCCTAACACTAACCCTAACCCTAACCCTAGCCCATACCCTACGCCGTACCCGAACCCCTCCCCGAACCCGTACCCTAAGCCGTACCCTAACCCTAACCCTAACCCTAACCCTAACCCTAAGCTACCCTTGACTGCTTCTGCCTCCAATAGATTTCCTAAGCACTAGTGTTTTAAGGAACAGGTTAAAAAGAGAATCCTAATGTGATTTCTTGAGAATGGGTGTGTTCCTTATCTTATCCTAGTGTCTAAACTCTTCTCCATGGCTGGACCCCCAAATAATATTCCTTTACGTGCTAAGGGGTATCTAGAGAGTGGGATAGGTTTAATAACTACCCTAACCCTAACGCGTACCCTAACCCTAACCCCTACCCTAACCCTAACGCGTACCCTAATCCTAACCCGTACCCTAAACCGAGCCCTAACACTAACACTAACCCTAACCCTAACCCTAGCCCATAACCTACGCCGTACCGGAACCCCTCCCCGAACCCGTACCCTAAGCCGTACCCTAACCCTAACCCTAACCCTAACCCTAACCCTAAGCTACCCTTGACTGCTTCTGCCTCCAATAGATTTCCTAAGCACTAGTGTTTTAAGGAACAGGTTAAAAAGAGAATCCTAATGTGATTTCTTGAGAATGGGTGTGTTCCTTATCTTATCCTAGTGTCTAAACTCTTCTCCATGGCTGGACCCCCAAATAATATTCCTTTACGTGCTAAGGGGTATCTAGAGAGTGGGATAGGTTTAATAACTACCCTAACCCTAACGCGTACCCTAACCCTAACCCCTACCCTAACCCTAACGCGTACCCTAATCCTAACCCGTACCCTAAACCGAGCCCTAACCCTAACACTAACCCTAACCATACCCTAGCCCATACCCTACGCCATACCCGAACCCCTCCCCGAACCCGTACCCTAAGCCGTACCCTAACCCTAACCCTAACCCTAACCCTAAGCTACCCTTGACTGCTTCTGCCTCCAATAGATTTCCTAAGCACTAGTGTTTTAAGGAACAGGTTAAAAAGAGAATCCTAATGTGATTTCTTGAGAATGGGTGTGTTCCTTATCTTATCCTAGTGTCTAAACTCTTCTCCATGGCTGGACCCCCAAATAATATTCCTTTACGTGCTAAGGGGTATCTAGAGAGTGGGATAGGTTTAATAACTACCCTAACCCTAACGCGTACCCTAACCCTAACCCCTACCCTAACCCTAACGCGTACCCTAATCCTAACCCGTACCCTAAACCGAGCCCTAACCCTAACACTAACCCTAACCATACCCTAGCCCATACCCTACGCCATACCCGAACCCCTCCCCGAACCCGTACCCTAAGCCGTACCCTAACCCTAACCCTAAGCTACCCTTGACTGCTTCTGCCTCCAATAGATTTCCTAAGCACTAGTGTTTTAAGGAACAGGTTAAAAAGAGAATCCTAATGTGATTTCTTGAGAATGGGTGTGTTCCTTATCTTATCCTAGTCTCTAAACTCTTCTCCATGGCTGGACCCCCAAATAATACTCCTTTACGTGCTAAGGGGTATCTAGAGAGTGGGATAGGTTTAATAACTACCCTAACCCTAACGCGTACCCTAATCCTAACCCTAACGCGTACCCTAATCCTAACCTGTACCCTAAACCGAGCCCTAACCCTAACACTAACCCTAACCCTAACCCTAGCCCATACCCTACGCCGTACCCGAACCCCTCCCCGAACCCGTACCCTAAGCCGTACCCTAACCCTAACCCTAACCCTAACCCTAACCCTAAGCTACACTTGACTGCTTCTGCCTCCAATAGATTTACTAAGCACTAGTGTTTTAAGGAACAGGTTGAAAAGAGAATCCTAATGTGATTTCTTGAGAATGGGTGTGTTCCTTATCTTATCCTAGTGTCTAAACTCTTCTCCATTGCTGGACCATCAAATAATATTCCTTTACGTGCTAAGGGGTATCTAGAGAGTGGGATAGGTTTAATAACTACCCTAACCCTAACGCGTACCCTAACCCTAACCCCTACCCTAACCCTAACGCGTACCCTATTCCTAACCCGTACCCTAAACCGAGCCCTAACCCTAACACTAACCCTAACCCTAGCCCATACCCTACGCCGTACCCGAACCCCTCCCCGAACCCGTACCCTAAGCCGTACCCTAACCCTAACCCTAACCCTAACCCTAACCCTAAGCTACCCTTGACTGCTTCTTCCTCCAATAGATTTCCTAAGCACTAGTGTTTTAAGGAACAGGTTAAAAAGAGAATCCTAATGTGATTTCTTGAGAATGGGTGTGTTCCTTATCTTATCCTAGTGTCTAAACTCTTCTCCATGGCTGGACCCCCAAATAATATTACTTTACGTGCTAAGGGGTATCTAGAGAGTGGGATAGGTTTAATAACTACCCTAACCCTAACGCGTACCCTAACCCTAACCCCTACCCTAACCCTAACGCGTACCCTAATCCTAACCCGTACCCTAAAACGAGCCCTAACCCTAACACTAACCCTAACCCTAACCCTAGCCCATACCCTACGCCGTACCCGAACCCCTCCCCGAACCCGTACCCTAAGCCGTACCCTAACCCTAACCCTAACCCTAACCCTAAGCTACCCTTGACTGCTTCTGCCTCCAATAGATTTCCTAAGCACTAGTGTTTTAAGGAACAGGTTAAAAAGAGAATCCAAATGTGATTTCTTGAGAATGGGTGTGTTCCTTATCTTATCCTAGTGTCTAAACTCTTCTCCATGGCTGGACCCCCAAATAATATTCCTTTACGTGCTAAGGGGTATCTAGAGAGTGGGATAGGTTTAATAACTACCCTAACCCTAACGCGTACCCTAACCCTAACCCCTACCCTAACCCTAACGCGTACCCTAAACCGAGCCCTAACCCTAACACTAACCCTAACCATACCCTACCCCATACCCTACGCCGTACCCGAACCCCTCCCCGAACCCGTACCCTAAGCCGTACCCTAACCCTAACCCTAACCCTAACCCTAAGCTACCCTTGACTGCTTCTGCCTCCAATAGATTTCCTAAGCACTAGTGTTTTAAGGAACAGGTTAAAAAGAGAATCCTAATGTGATTTCTTGAGAATGGGTGTGTTCCTTATCTTATCGTAGTGTCTAAACTCTTCTCCATGGCTGGACCCCCAAATGATATTCCTTTACGTGCTAAGGGGTATCTAGAGAGTGGGATAGGTTTAATAACTACCCTAACCCTAACGCATACCCTAACCCTAACCCCTACCCTAACCCTAACGCGTACACTAATCCTAACCCGTACCCTAAACCGAGCCCTAACCCTAACACGAACCCTAACCCTAACCCTAGCCCATGCCCTACGCCATACCCGAACCCCTCCCCGAACCCGTACCCTAAGCCGTACCCTAACCCTAACCCTAACCCTAACCCTAACCCTAAGCTACCCTTGACTGCTTCTGCCTCCAATAGATTTCCTAAGCACTAGTGTTTTAAGGAACAGGTTAAAAAGAGAATCCTAATGTGATTTCTTGAGAATGGGTGTGTTCCTTATCTTATCCTAGTGTCTAAACTCTTCTCCATTGCTGGAGCCCCAAATAATATTCCTTTACGTGCTAAGGGGTATCTAGAGAGTGGGATAGGTTTAATAACTACCCTAACCCTAACACGTACCCTAACCCTAACCCCTACCCTAACCCTAACGCGTACCCTAATCCTAACCCGTACCCTAAACCGAGCCCTAACCCTAACACTAACCCTAACCCTAACCCTAGCCCATACCCTACGCCGTACACGAACCCCTCCCCGAACCCGTACCCTAAGCCGTACCCTAACCCTAACCCTAACCCTAACCCTAACCCTAAGCTACCCTTGACTGCTTCTGCCTCCAATAGATTTCCTAAGCACTAGTGTTTTAAGGAACAGGTTAAAAAGAGAATCCTAATGTGATTTCTTGAGAATGGGTGTGTTCCTTATCTTATCCTAGTGTCTAAACTCTTCTCCATGGCTGGACCCCCAAATAATATTCCTTTACGTGCTAAGGGGTATCTAGAGAGTGGGATAGGTTTAATAACTACCCTAACCCTAACGCGTACCCTAACCCTAACCCCTACCCTAACCCTAACGCGTACCCTAATCCTAACCCGTACCCTAAACCGAGCCCTAACACTAACACTAACCCTAACCCTAACCCTAGCCCATAACCTACGCCGTACCGGAACCCCTCCCCGAACCCGTACCCTAAGCCGTACCCTAACCCTAACCCTAACCCTAACCCTAACCCTAAGCTACCCTTGACTGCTTCTGCCTCCAATAGATTTCCTAAGCACTAGTGTTTTAAGGAACAGGTTAAAAAGAGAATCCTAATGTGATTTCTTGAGAATGGGTGTGTTCCTTATCTTATCCTAGTGTCTAAACTCTTCTCCATGGCTGGACCCCCAAATAATATTCCTTTACGTGCTAAGGGGTATCTAGAGAGTGGGATAGGTTTAATAACTACCCTAACCCTAACGCGTACCCTAACCCTAACCCCTACCCTAACCCTAACGCGTACCCTAATCCTAACCCGTACCCTAAACCGAGCCCTAACACTAACACTAACCCTAACCCTAACCCTAGCCCATAACCTACGCCGTACCGGAACCCCTCCCCGAACCCGTACCCTAAGCCGTACCCTAACCCTAACCCTAACCCTAACCCTAACCCTAAGCTACCCTTGACTGCTTCTGCCTCCAATAGATTTCCTAAGCACTAGTGTTTTAAGGAACAGGTTAAAAAGAGAATCCTAATGTGATTTCTTGAGAATGGGTGTGTTCCTTATCTTATCCTAGTGTCTAAACTCTTCTCCATGGCTGGACCCCCAAATAATATTCCTTTACTTGCTAAGGGGTATCTAGAGAGTGGGATAGGTTTAATAACTACCCTAACCCTAACGCGTACCCTAACCCTAACCCCTACCCTAACCCTAACGCGTACCCTAATCCTAACCCGTACCCTAAACCGAGCCCTAACCCTAACACTAACCCTAACCATACCCTAGCCCATACCCTACGCCATACCCGAACCCCTCCCCGAACCCGTACCCTAAGCCGTACCCTAACCCTAACCCTAACCCTAACCCTAAGCTACCCTTGACTGCTTCTGCCTCCAATAGATTTCCTAAGCACTAGTGTTTTAAGGAACAGGTTAAAAAGAGAATCCTAATGTGATTTCTTGAGAATGGGTGTGTTCCTTATCTTATCCTAGTCTCTAAACTCTTCTCCATGGCTGGACCCCCAAATAATACTCCTTTACGTGCTAAGGGGTATCTAGAGAGTGGGATAGGTTTAATAACTACCCTAACCCTAACGCGTACCCTAATCCTAACCCTAACGCGTACCCTAATCCTAACCTGTACCCTAAACCGAGCCCTAACCCTAACACTAACCCTAACCCTAACCCTAGCCCATACCCTACGCCGTACCCGAACCCCTCCCCGAACCCGTACCCTAAGCCGTACCCTAACCCTAACCCTAACCCTAACCCTAACCCTAAGCTACACTTGACTGCTTCTGCCTCCAATAGATTTACTAAGCACTAGTGTTTTAAGGAACAGGTTGAAAAGAGAATCCTAATGTGATTTCTTGAGAATGGGTGTGTTCCTTATCTTATCCTAGTGTCTAAACTCTTCTCCATTGCTGGACCATCAAATAATATTCCTTTACGTGCTAAGGGGTATCTAGAGAGTGGGATAGGTTTAATAACTACCCTAACCCTAACGCGTACCCTAACCCTAACCCCTACCCTAACCCTAACGCGTACCCTATTCCTAACCCGTACCCTAAACCGAGCCCTAACCCTAACACTAACCCTAACCCTAACCCTAGCCCATACCCTACGCCGTACCCGAACCCCTCCCCGAACCCGTACCCTAAGCCGTACCCTAACCCTAACCCTAACCCTAACCCTAACCCTAAGCTACCCTTGACTGCTTCTTCCTCCAATAGATTTCCTAAGCACTAGTGTTTTAAGGAACAGGTTAAAAAGAGAATCCTAATGTGATTTCTTGAGAATGGGTGTGTTCCTTATCTTATCCTAGTGTCTAAACTCTTCTCCATGGCTGGACCCCCAAATAATATTACTTTACGTGCTAAGGGGTATCTAGAGAGTGGGATAGGTTTAATAACTACCCTAACCCTAACGCGTACCCTAACCCTAACCCCTACCCTAACCCTAACGCGTACCCTAATCCTAACCCGTACCCTAAACCGAGCCCTAACCCTAACACTAACCCTAACCCTAACCCTAGCCCATACCCTACGCCGTACCCGAACCCCTCCCCGAACCCGTACCCTAAGCCGTACCCTAACCCTAACCCTAACCCTAACCCTAAGCTACCCTTGACTTCTTCTGCCTCCAATAGATTTCCTAAGCACTAGTGTTTTAAGGAACAGGTTAAAAAGAGAATCCAAATGTGATTTCTTGAGAATGGGTGTGTTCCTTATCTTATCCTAGTGTCTAAACTCTTCTCCATGGCTGGACCCCCAAATAATATTCCTTTACGTGCTAAGGGGTATCTAGAGAGTGGGATAGGTTTAATAACTACCCTAACCCTAACGCGTACCCTAACCCTAACCCCTACCCTAACCCTAACGCGTACCCTAATCCTAACCCGTACCCTAAACCGAGCCCTAACCCTAACACTAACCCTAACCATACCCTACCCCATACCCTACGCCGTACCCGAACCCCTCCCCGAACCCGTACCCTAAGCCGTACCCTAACCCTAACCCTAACCCTAACCCTAAGCTACCCTTGACTGCTTCTGCCTCCAATAGATTTCCTAAGCACTAGTGTTTTAAGGAACAGGTTAAAAAGAGAATCCTAATGTGATTTCTTGAGAATGGGTGTGTTCCTTATCTTATCGTAGTGTCTAAACTCTTCTCCATGGCTGGACCCCCAAATGATATTCCTTTACGTGCTAAGGGGTATCTAGAGAGTGGGATAGGTTTAATAACTACCCTAACCCTAACGCGTACCCTAACCCTAACCCCTACCCTAACCCTAACGCGTACACTAATCCTAACCCGTACCCTAAACCGAGCCCTAACCCTAACACGAACCCTAACCCTAACCCTAGCCCATACCCTACGCCATACCCGAACCCCTCCCCGAACCCGTACCCTAAGCCGTGCCCTAACCCTAACCCTAACCCTAACCCTAACCCTAAGCTACCCTTGACTGCTTCTGCCTCCAATAGATTTCCTAAGCACTAGTGTTTTAAGGAACAGGTTAAAAAGAGAATCCTAATGTGATTTCTTGAGAATGGGTGTGTTCCTTATCTTATCCTAGTGTCTAAACTCTTCTCCATTGCTGGAGCCCCAAATAATATTCCTTTACGTGCTAAGGGGTATCTAGAGAGTGGGATAGGTTTAATAACTACCCTAACCCTAACACGTACCCTAACCCTAACCCCTACCCTAACCCTAACGCGTACCCTAATCCTAACCCGTACCCTAAACCGAGCCCTAACCCTAACACTAACCCTAACCCTAACCCTAGCCCATACCCTACGCCGTACCCGAACCCCTCCCCGAACCCGTACCCTAAGCCGTACCCTAACCCTAACCCTAACCCTAACCCTAACCCTAAGCTACCCTTGACTGCTTCTGCCTCCAATAGATTTCCTAAGCACTAGTGTTTTAAGGAACAGGTTAAAAAGAGAATCCTAATGTGATTTCTTGAGAATGGGTGTGTTCCTTATCTTATCGTAGTGTCTAAACTCTTCTCCATGGCTGGACCCCCAAATGATATTCCTTTACGTGCTAAGGGGTATCTAGAGAGTGGGATAGGTTTAATAACTACCCTAACCCTAACGCGTACCCTAACCCTAACCCCTACCCTAACCCTAACGCGTACACTAATCCTAACCCGTACCCTAAACCGAGCCCTAACCCTAACACGAACCCTAACCCTAACCCTAGCCCATACCCTACGCCATACCCGAACCCCTCCCCGAACCCGTACCCTAAGCCGTGCCCTAACCCTAACCCTAACCCTAACCCTAACCCTAAGCTACCCTTGACTGCTTCTGCCTCCAATAGATTTCCTAAGCACTAGTGTTTTAAGGAACAGGTTAAAAAGAGAATCCTAATGTGATTTCTTGAGAATGGGTGTGTTCCTTATCTTATCCTAGTGTCTAAACTCTTCTCCATTGCTGGAGCCCCAAATAATATTCCTTTACGTGCTAAGGGGTATCTAGAGAGTGGGATAGGTTTAATAACTACCCTAACCCTAACACGTACCCTAACCCTAACCCCTACCCTAACCCTAACGCGTACCCTAATCCTAACCCGTACCCTAAACCGAGCCCTAACCCTAACACTAACCCTAACCCTAACCCTAGCCCATACCCTACGCCGTACCCGAACCCCTCCCCGAACCCGTACCCTAAGCCGTACCCTAACCCTAACCCTAACCCTAACCCTAACCCTAAGCTACCCTTGACTGCTTCTGCCTCCAATAGATTTCCTAAGCACTAGTGTTTTAAGGAACAGGTTAAAAAGAGAATCCTAATGTGATTTCTTGAGAATGGGTGTGTTCCTTATCTTATCCTAGTGTCTAAACTCTTCTCCATGGCTGGACCCCCAAATAATATTCCTTTACGTGCTAAGGGGTATCTAGAGAGTGGGATAGGTTTAATAACTACCCTAACCCTAACGCGTACCCTAACCCTAACCCCTACCCTAACCCTAACGCGTACCCTAATCCTAACCCGTACCCTAAACCGAGCCCTAACCCTAACACTAACCCTAACCCTAACCCTAGCCCATACCCTACGCCGTACCCGAACCCCTCCCCGAACCCGTACCCTAAGCCGTACCCTAACCCTAACCCTAACCCTAACCCTAAGCTACCCTTGACTTCTTCTGCCTCCAATAGATTTCCTAAGCACTAGTGTTTTAAGGAACAGGTTAAAAAGAGAATCCAAATGTGATTTCTTGAGAATGGGTGTGTTCCTTATCTTATCCTAGTGTCTAAACTCTTCTCCATGGCTGGACCCCCAAATAATATTCCTTTACGTGCTAAGGGGTATCTAGAGAGTGGGATAGGTTTAATAACTACCCTAACCCTAACGCGTACCCTAACCCTAACCCCTACCCTAACCCTAACGCGTACCCTAATCCTAACCCGTAACGTAAACCGAGCCCTAAACCTAACACTAACCCTAACCCTAACCCTAGCCCATACCCTACGCCGTACCCGAACCCCTCCCCGAACCCGTACCCTAAGCCGTACCCTAACCCTAACCCTAACCCTAACCCTAACCCTAAGCTACCCTTGACTGCTTCTGCCTCCAATAGATTTCCTAAGCACTAGTGTTTTAAGGAACAGGTTAAAAAGAGAATCCTAATGTGATTTCTTGAGAATGGGTGTGTTCCTTATCTTATCGTAGTGTCTAAACTCTTCTCCATGGCTGGACCCCCAAATGATATTCCTTTACGTGCTAAGGGGTATCTAGAGAGTGGGATAGGTTTAATAACTACCCTAACCCTAACGCGTACCCTAACCCTAACCCCTACCCTAACCCTAACGCGTACACTAATCCTAACCCGTACCCTAAACCGAGCCCTAACCCTAACACGAACCCTAACCCTAACCCTAGCCCATACCCTACGCCATACCCGAACCCCTCCCCGAACCCGTACCCTAAGCCGTGCCCTAACCCTAACCCTAACCCTAACCCTAACCCTAAGCTACCCTTGACTGCTTCTGCCTCCAATAGATTTCCTAAGCACTAGTGTTTTAAGGAACAGGTTAAAAAGAGAATCCTAATGTGATTTCTTGAGAATGGGTGTGTTCCTTATCTTATCCTAGTGTCTAAACTCTTCTCCATTGCTGGAGCCCCAAATAATATTCCTTTACGTGCTAAGGGGTATCTAGAGAGTGGGATAGGTTTAATAACTACCCTAACCCTAACACGTACCCTAACCCTAACCCCTACCCTAACCCTAACGCGTACCCTAATCCTAACCCGTACCCTAAACCGAGCCCTAACCCTAACACTAACCCTAACCCTAACCCTAGCCCATACCCTACGCCGTACCCGAACCCCTCCCCGAACCCGTACCCTAAGCCGTACCCTAACCCTAACCCTAACCCTAACCCTAACCCTAAGCTACCCTTGACTGCTTCTGCCTCCAATAGATTTCCTAAGCACTAGTGTTTTAAGGAACAGGTTAAAAAGAGAATCCTAATGTGATTTCTTGAGAATGGGTGTGTTCCTTATCTTATCCTAGTGTCTAAACTCTTCTCCATGGCTGGACCCCCAAATAATATTCCTTTACGTGCTAAGGGGTATCTAGAGAGTGGGATAGGTTTAATAACTACCCTAACCCTAACGCGTACCCTAACCCTAACCCCTACCCTAACCCTAACGCGTACCCTAATCCTAACCCGTACCCTAAACCGAGCCCTAACCCTAACACTAACCCTAACCCTAACCCTAGCCCATACCCTACGCCGTACCCGAACCCCTCCCCGAACCCGTACCCTAAGCCGTACCCTAACCCTAACCCTAACCCTAACCCTAAGCTACCCTTGACTTCTTCTGCCTCCAATAGATTTCCTAAGCACTAGTGTTTTAAGGAACAGGTTAAAAAGAGAATCCAAATGTGATTTCTTGAGAATGGGTGTGTTCCTTATCTTATCCTAGTGTCTAAACTCTTCTCCATGGCTGGACCCCCAAATAATATTCCTTTACGTGCTAAGGGGTATCTAGAGAGTGGGATAGGTTTAATAACTACCCTAACCCTAACGCGTACCCTAACCCTAACCCCTACCCTAACCCTAACGCGTACCCTAATCCTAACCCGTAACGTAAACCGAGCCCTAAACCTAACACTAACCCTAACCCTAACCCTAGCCCATACCCTACGCCGTACCCGAACCCCTCCCCGAACCCGTACCCTAAGCCGTACCCTAACCCTAACCCTAACCCTAACCCTAACCCTAAGCTACCCTTGACTGCTTCTGCCTCCAATAGATTTCCTAAGCACTAGTGTTTTAAGGAACAGGTTAAAAAGAGAATCCTAATGTGATTTCTTGAGAATGGGTGTGTTCCTTATCTTATCGTAGTGTCTAAACTCTTCTCCATGGCTGGACCCCCAAATGATATTCCTTTACGTGCTAAGGGGTATCTAGAGAGTGGGATAGGTTTAATAACTACCCTAACCCTAACGCGTACCCTAACCCTAACCCCTACCCTAACCCTAACGCGTACACTAATCCTAACCCGTACCCTAAACCGAGCCCTAACCCTAACACGAACCCTAACCCTAACCCTAGCCCATACCCTACGCCATACCCGAACCCCTCCCCGAACCCGTACCCTAAGCCGTGCCCTAACCCTAACCCTAACCCTAACCCTAACCCTAAGCTACCCTTGACTGCTTCTGCCTCCAATAGATTTCCTAAGCACTAGTGTTTTAAGGAACAGGTTAAAAAGAGAATCCTAATGTGATTTCTTGAGAATGGGTGTGTTCCTTATCTTATCCTAGTGTCTAAACTCTTCTCCATTGCTGGAGCCCCAAATAATATTCCTTTACGTGCTAAGGGGTATCTAGAGAGTGGGATAGGTTTAATAACTACCCTAACCCTAACACGTACCCTAACCCTAACCCCTACCCTAACCCTAACGCGTACCCTAATCCTAACCCGTACCCTAAACCGAGCCCTAACCCTAACACTAACCCTAACCCTAACCCTAGCCCATACCCTACGCCGTACCCGAACCCCTCCCCGAACCCGTACCCTAAGCCGTACCCTAACCCTAACCCTAACCCTAACCCTAACCCTAAGCTACCCTTGACTGCTTCTGCCTCCAATAGATTTCCTAAGCACTAGTGTTTTAAGGAACAGGTTAAAAAGAGAATCCTAATGTGATTTCTTGAGAATGGGTGTGTTCCTTATCTTATCCTAGTGTCTAAACTCTTCTCCATGGCTGGACCCCCAAATAATATTCCTTTACGTGCTAAGGGGTATCTAGAGAGTGGGATAGGTTTAATAACTACCCTAACCCTAACGCGTACCCTAACCCTAACCCCTACCCTAACCCTAACGCGTACCCTAATCCTAACCCGTACCCTAAACCGAGCCCTAACCCTAACACTAACCCTAACCCTAACCCTAGCCCATACCCTACGCCGTACCCGAACCCCTCCCCGAACCCGTACCCTAAGCCGTACCCTAACCCTAACCCTAACCCTAACCCTAAGCTACCCTTGACTTCTTCTGCCTCCAATAGATTTCCTAAGCACTAGTGTTTTAAGGAACAGGTTAAAAAGAGAATCCAAATGTGATTTCTTGAGAATGGGTGTGTTCCTTATCTTATCCTAGTGTCTAAACTCTTCTCCATGGCTGGACCCCCAAATAATATTCCTTTACGTGCTAAGGGGTATCTAGAGAGTGGGATAGGTTTAATAACTACCCTAACCCTAACGCGTACCCTAACCCTAACCCCTACCCTAACCCTAACGCGTACCCTAATCCTAACCCGTAACGTAAACCGAGCCCTAAACCTAACACTAACCCTAACCCTAACCCTAGCCCATACCCTACGCCGTACCCGAACCCCTCCCCGAACCCGTACCCTAAGCCGTACCCTAACCCTAACCCTAACCCTAACCCTAACCCTAAGCTACCCTTGACTGCTTCTGCCTCCAATAGATTTCCTAAGCACTAGTGTTTTAAGGAACAGGTTAAAAAGAGAATCCTAATGTGATTTCTTGAGAATGGGTGTGTTCCTTATCTTATCGTAGTGTCTAAACTCTTCTCCATGGCTGGACCCCCAAATGATATTCCTTTACGTGCTAAGGGGTATCTAGAGAGTGGGATAGGTTTAATAACTACCCTAACCCTAACGCGTACCCTAACCCTAACCCCTACCCTAACCCTAACGCGTACACTAATCCTAACCCGTACCCTAAACCGAGCCCTAACCCTAACACGAACCCTAACCCTAACCCTAGCCCATACCCTACGCCATACCCGAACCCCTCCCCGAACCCGTACCCTAAGCCGTGCCCTAACCCTAACCCTAACCCTAACCCTAACCCTAAGCTACCCTTGACTGCTTCTGCCTCCAATAGATTTCCTAAGCACTAGTGTTTTAAGGAACAGGTTAAAAAGAGAATCCTAATGTGATTTCTTGAGAATGGGTGTGTTCCTTATCTTATCCTAGTGTCTAAACTCTTCTCCATTGCTGGAGCCCCAAATAATATTCCTTTACGTGCTAAGGGGTATCTAGAGAGTGGGATAGGTTTAATAACTACCCTAACCCTAACACGTACCCTAACCCTAACCCCTACCCTAACCCTAACGCGTACCCTAATCCTAACCCGTACCCTAAACCGAGCCCTAACCCTAACACTAACCCTAACCCTAACCCTAGCCCATACCCTACGCCGTACCCGAACCCCTCCCCGAACCCGTACCCTAAGCCGTACCCTAACCCTAACCCTAACCCTAACCCTAACCCTAAGCTACCCTTGACTGCTTCTGCCTCCAATAGATTTCCTAAGCACTAGTGTTTTAAGGAACAGGTTAAAAAGAGAATCCTAATGTGATTTCTTGAGAATGGGTGTGTTCCTTATCTTATCCTAGTGTCTAAACTCTTCTCCATGGCTGGACCCCCAAATAATATTCCTTTACGTGCTAAGGGGTATCTAGAGAGTGGGATAGGTTTAATAACTACCCTAACCCTAACGCGTACCCTAACCCTAACCCCTACCCTAACCCTAACGCGTACCCTAATCCTAACCCGTACCCTAAACCGAGCCCTAACCCTAACACTAACCCTAACCCTAACCCTAGCCCATACCCTACGCCGTACCCGAACCCCTCCCCGAACCCGTACCCTAAGCCGTACCCTAACCCTAACCCTAACCCTAACCCTAAGCTACCCTTGACTTCTTCTGCCTCCAATAGATTTCCTAAGCACTAGTGTTTTAAGGAACAGGTTAAAAAGAGAATCCAAATGTGATTTCTTGAGAATGGGTGTGTTCCTTATCTTATCCTAGTGTCTAAACTCTTCTCCATGGCTGGACCCCCAAATAATATTCCTTTACGTGCTAAGGGGTATCTAGAGAGTGGGATAGGTTTAATAACTACCCTAACCCTAACGCGTACCCTAACCCTAACCCCTACCCTAACACTAACGCGTACCCTAATCCTAACCCGTAACGTAAACCGAGCCCTAAACCTAACACTAACCCTAACCCTAACCCTAGCCCATACCCTACGCCGTACCCGAACCCCTCCCCGAACCCGTACCCTAAGCCGTACCCTAACCCTAACCCTAACCCTAACCCTAACCCTAAGCTACCCTTGACTGCTTCTGCCTCCAATAGATTTCCTAAGCACTAGTGTTTTAAGGAACAGGTTAAAAAGAGAATCCTAATGTGATTTCTTGAGAATGGGTGTGTTCCTTATCTTATCGTAGTGTCTAAACTCTTCTCCATGGCTGGACCCCCAAATGATATTCCTTTACGTGCTAAGGGGTATCTAGAGAGTGGGATAGGTTTAATAACTACCCTAACCCTAACGCGTACCCTAACCCTAACCCCTACCCTAACCCTAACGCGTACACTAATCCTAACCCGTACCCTAAACCGAGCCCTAACCCTAACACGAACCCTAACCCTAACCCTAGCCCATACCCTACGCCATACCCAAACCCCTCCCCGAACCCGTACCCTAAGCCGTGCCCTAACCCTAACCCTAACCCTAACCCTAACCCTAAGCTACCCTTGACTGCTTCTGCCTCCAATAGATTTCCTAAGCACTAGTGTTTTAAGGAACAGGTTAAAAAGAGAATCCTAATGTGATTTCTTGAGAATGGGTGTGTTCCTTATCTTATCCTAGTGTCTAAACTCTTCTCCATTGCTGGAGCCCCAAATAATATTCCTTTACGTGCTAAGGGGTATCTAGAGAGTGGGATAGGTTTAATAACTACCCTAACCCTAACACGTACCCTAACCCTAACCCCTACCCTAACCCTAACGCGTACCCTAATCCTAACCCGTACCCTAAACCGAGCCCTAACCCTAACACTAACCCTAACCCTAACCCTAGCCCATACCCTACGCCGTACCCGAACCCCTCCCCGAACCCGTACCCTAAGCCGTACCCTAACCCTAACCCTAACCCTAACCCTAACCCTAAGCTACCCTTGACTGCTTCTGCCTCCAATAGATTTCCTAAGCACTAGTGTTTTAAGGAACAGGTTAAAAAGAGAATCCTAATGTGATTTCTTGAGAATGGGTGTGTTCCTTATCTTATCCTAGTGTCTAAACTCTTCTCCATGGCTGGACCCCCAAATAATATTCCTTTACGTGCTAAGGGGTATCTAGAGAGTGGGATAGGTTTAATAACTACCCTAACCCTAACGCGTACCCTAACCCTAACCCCTACCCTAACCCTAACGCGTACCCTAATCCTAACCCGTACCCTAAACCGAGCCCTAACCCTAACACTAACCCTAACCCTAACCCTAGCCCATACCCTACGCCGTACCCGAACCCCTCCCCGAACCCGTACCCTAAGCCGTACCCTAACCCTAACCCTAACCCTAACCCTAAGCTACCCTTGACTTCTTCTGCCTCCAATAGATTTCCTAAGCACTAGTGTTTTAAGGAACAGGTTAAAAAGAGAATCCAAATGTGATTTCTTGAGAATGGGTGTGTTCCTTATCTTATCCTAGTGTCTAAACTCTTCTCCATGGCTGGACCCCCAAATAATATTCCTTTACGTGCTAAGGGGTATCTAGAGAGTGGGATAGGTTTAATAACTACCCTAACCCTAACGCGTACCCTAACCCTAACCCCTACCCTAACCCTAACGCGTACCCTAATCCTAACCCGTAACGTAAACCGAGCCCTAAACCTAACACTAACCCTAACCCTAACCCTAGCCCATACCCTACGCCGTACCCGAACCCCTCCCCGAACCCATACCCTAAGCCGTACCCTAACCCTAACCCTAACCCTAACCCTAACCCTAAGCTACCCTTGACTGCTTCTGCCTCCAATAGATTTCCTAAGCACTAGTGTTTTAAGGAACAGGTTAAAAAGAGAATCCTAATGTGATTTCTTGAGAATGGGTGTGTTCCTTATCTTATCGTAGTGTCTAAACTCTTCTCCATGGCTGGACCCCCAAATGATATTCCTTTACGTGCTAAGGGGTATCTAGAGAGTGGGATAGGTTTAATAACTACCCTAACCCTAACGCGTACCCTAACCCTAACCCCTACCCTAACCCTAACGCGTACACTAATCCTAACCCGTACCCTAAACCGAGCCCTAACCCTAACACGAACCCTAACCCTAACCCTAGCCCATACCCTACGCCATACCCGAACCCCTCCCCGAACCCGTACCCTAAGCCGTGCCCTAACCCTAACCCTAACCCTAACCCTAACCCTAAGCTACCCTTGACTGCTTCTGCCTCCAATAGATTTCCTAAGCACGAGTGTTTTAAGGAACAGGTTAAAAAGAGAATCCTAATGTGATTTCTTGAGAATGGGTGTGTTCCTTATCTTATCCTAGTGTCTAAACTCTTCTCCATGGCTGGACCCCCAAATAATATTCCTTTACGTGCTAAGGGGTATCTAGAGAGTGGGATAGGTTTAATAACTACCCTAACCCTAACGCGTACCCTAACCCTAACCCCTACCCTAACCCTAACGCGTACCCTAATCCTAACCCGTACCCTAAACCGAGCCCTAACCCTAACACTAACCCTAACCATACCCTAGCCCATACCCTACGCCATACCCGAACCCCTCCCCGAACCCGTACCCTACGCCGTACCCTAACCCTAACCCTAACCCTAACCCTAAGCTACCCTTGACTGCTTCTGCCTCCAATAGATTTCCTAAGCACTAGTGTTTTAAGGAACAGGTTAAAAAGAGAATCCTAATGTGATTTCTTGAGAATGGGTGTGTTCCTTATCTTATCCTAGTCTCTAAACTCTTCTCCATGGCTGGACCCCCAAATAATACTCCTTTACGTGCTAAGGGGTATCTAGAGAGTGGGATAGGTTTAATAACTACCCTAACCCTAACGCGTACCCTAATCCTAACCCTAACGCGTACCCTAATCCTAACCTGTACCCTAAACCGAGCCCTAACCCTAACACTAACCCTAACCCTAACCCTAGCCCATACCCTACGCCGTACCCGAACCCCTCCCCGAACCCGTACCCTAAGCCGTACCCTAACCCTAACCCTAACCCTAACCCTAACCCTAAGCTACCTTTGACTGCTTCTGCCTCCAATAGATTTCCTAAGCACTAGTGTTTTAAGGAACAGGTTGAAAAGAGAATCCTAATGTGATTTCTTGAGAATGGGTGTGTTCCTTATCTTATCCTAGTGTCTAAACTCTTCTCCATTGCTGGACCATCAAATAATATTCCTTTACGTGCTAAGGGGTATCTAGAGAGTGGGGTAGGTTTAATAACTACCCTAACCCTAACGCGTACCCTAACCCTAACCCCTACCCTAACCCTAACGCGTACCCTAATCCTAACCCGTACCCTAAACCGAGCCCTAACCCTAACACTAACCCTAACCCTAACCCTAGCCCATACCCTACGCCGTACCCGAACCCCTCCCCGAACCCGTACCCTAAGCCGTACCCTAACCCTAACCCTAACCCTAACCCTAACCCTAAGCTACCCTTGACTGCTTCTTCCTCCAATAGATTTCCTAAGCACTAGTGTTTTAAGGAACAGGTTAAAAAGAGAATCCTAATGTGATTTCTTGAGAATGGGTGTGTTCCTTATCTTATCCTAGTGTCTAAACTCTTCTCCATGGCTGGACCCCCAAATAATATTACTTTACGTGCTAAGGGGTATCTAGAGAGTGGGATAGGTTTAATAACTACCCTAACCCTAACGCGTACCCTAACCCTAACCCCTACCCTAACCCTAACGCGTACCCTAATCCTAACCCGTACCCTAAACCGAGCCCTAACCCTAACACTAACCCTAACCCTAACCCTAGCCCATACCCTACGCCGTACCCGAACCCCTCCCCGAACCCGTACCCTAAGCCGTACCCTAACCCTAACCCTAACCCTAACCCTAAGCTACCCTTGACTGCTTCTGCCTCCAATAGATTTCCTAAGCACTAGTGTTTTAAGGAACAGGTTAAAAAGAGAATCCAAATGTGATTTCTTGAGAATGGGTGTGTTCCTTATCTTATCGTAGTGTCTAAACTCTTCTCCATGGCTGGACCCCCAAATAATATTCCTTTACGTGCTAAGGGGTATCTAGAGAGTGGGATAGGTTTAATAACTACCCTAACCCTAACGCGTACCCTAACCCTAACCCCTACCCTAACCCTAACCCGTACCCTAATCCTAACCCGTACCCTAAACCGAGCCCTAACCCTAACACTAACCCTAACCATACCCTACCCCATACCCTACGCCGTACCCGAACCCCTCCCCGAACCCGTACCCTAAGCCGTACCCTAACCCTAACCCTAACCCTAACCCTAAGCTACCCTTGACTGCTTCTGCCTCCAATAGATTTCCTAAGCACTAGTGTTTTAAGGAACAGGTTAAAAAGAGAATCCTAATGTGATTTCTTGAGAATGGGTGTGTTCCTTATCTTATCGTAGTGTCTAAACTCTTCTCCATGGCTGGACCCCCAAATGATATTCCTTTACGTGCTAAGGGGTATCTAGAGAGTGGGATAGGTTTAATAACTACCCTAACCCTAACGCGTACCCTAACCCTAACCCCTACCCTAACCCTAACGCGTACACTAATCCTAACCCGTACCCTAAACCGAGCCCTAACCCTAACACGAACCCTAACCCTAACCCAAGCCCATACCCTACGCCATACCCGAACCCCTCCCCGAACCCGTACCCTAAGCCGTACCCTAACCCTAACCCTAACCCTAACCCTAACCCTAAGCTACCCTTGACTGCTTCTGCCTCCAATAGATTTCCTAAGCACTAGTGTTTTAAGGAACAGGTTAAAAAGAGAATCCTAATGTGATTTCTTGAGAATGGGTGTGTTCCTTATCTTATCCTAGTGTCTAAACTCTTCTCCATTGCTGGAGCCCCAAATAATATTCCTTTACGTGCTAAGGGGTATCTAGAGAGTGGGATAGGTTTAATAACTACCCTAACCCTAACACGTACCCTAACCCTAACCCCTACCCTAACCCTAACGCGTACCCTAATCCTAACCCGTACCCTAAACCGAGCCCTAACCCTAACACTAACCCTAACCCTAACCCTAGCCCATACCCTACGCCGTACCCGAACCCCTCCCCGAACCCGTACCCTAAGCCGTACCCTAACCCTAACCCTAACCCTAACCCTAACCCTAAGCTACCCTTGACTGCTTCTGCCTCCAATAGATTTCCTAAGCACTAGTGTTTTAAGGAACAGGTTAAAAAGAGAATCCTAATGTGATTTCTTGAGAATGGGTGTGTTCCTTATCTTATCCTAGTGTCTAAACTCTTCTCCATGGCTGGACCCCCAAATAATATTCCTTTACGTGCTAAGGGGTATCTAGAGAGTGGGATAGGTTTAATAACTACCCTAACCCTAACGCGTACCCTAACCCTAACCCCTACCCTAACCCTAACGCGTACCCTAATCCTAACCCGTACCCTAAACCGAGCCCTAACACTAACACTAACCCTAACCCTAACCCTAGCCCATAACCTACGCCGTACCAGAACCCCTCCCCGAACCCGTACCCTAAGCCGTACCCTAACCCTAACCCTAACCCTAACCCTAACCCTAAGCTACCCTTGACTGCTTCTGCCTCCAATAGATTTCCTAAGCACTAGTGTTTTAAGGAACAGGTTAAAAAGAGAATCCTAATGTGATTTCTTTAGAATGGGTGTGTTCCTTATCTTATCGTAGTGTCTAAACTCTTCTCCATGGCTGGACCCCCAAATGATATTCCTTTACGTGCTAAGGGGTATCTAGAGAGTGGGATAGGTTTAATAACTACCCTAACCCTAACGCGTACCCTAACCCTAACCCCTACCCTAACCCTAACGCGTACCCTAATCCTAACCCGTACCCTAAACCGAGCCCTAACCCTAACACTAACCCTAACCCTAACCCTAGCCCATACCCTACGCCGTACCCGAACCCCTCCCCGATCCCGTACCCTAAGCCGTACCCTAACCCTAACCCTAACCCTAACCCTAACCCTAAGCTACCCTTGACTGCTTCTGCCTCCAATAGATTTCCTAAGCACTAGTGTTTTAAGGAACAGGTTAAAAAGAGAATCCTAATGTGATTTCTTGAGAATGGGTGTGTTCCTTATCTTATCCTAGTGTCTAAACTCTTCTCCATTGCTGGAGCCCCAAATAATATTCCTTTACGTGCTAAGGGGTATCTAGAGAGTGGGATAGGTTTAATAACTACCCTAACCCTAACACGTACCCTAACCCTAACCCCTACCCTAACCCTAACGCGTACCCTAATCCTAACCCGTACCCTAAACCGAGCCCTAACCCTAACACTAACCCTAACCCTAACCCTAGCCCATACCCTACGCCGTACCCGAACCCCTCCCCGAACCCGTACCCTAAGCCGTACCCTAACCCTAACCCTAACCCTAACCCTAAGCTACCCTTGACTGCTTCTGCCTCCAATAGATTTCCTAAGCACTAGTGTTTTAAGGAACAGGTTAAAAAGAGAATCCTAATGTGATTTCTTGAGAATGGGTGTGTTCCTTATCTTATCCTAGTGTCTAAACTCTTCTCCATGGCTGGACCCCCAAATAATATTCCTTTACGTGCTAAGGGGTATCTAGAGAGTGGGATAGGTTTAATAACTACCCTAACCCTAACGCGTACCCTAACCCTAACCCCTACCCTAACCCTAACGCGTACCCTAATCCTAACCCGTACCCTAAACCGAGCCCTAACACTAACACTAACCCTAACCCTAACCCTAGCCCATAACCTACGCCGTACCGGAACCCCTCCCCGAACCCGTACCCTAAGCCGTACCCTAACCCTAACCCTAAGCCTAACCCTAACCCTAAGCTACCCTTGACTGCTTCTGCCTCCAATAGATTTCCTAAGCACTAGTGTTTTAAGGAACAGGTTAAAAAGAGAATCCTAATGTGATTTCTTGAGAATGGGTGTGTTCCTTATCTTATCCTAGTGTCTAAACTCTTCTCCATGGCTGGACCCCCAAATGATATTCCTTTACGTGCTAAGGGGTATCTAGAGAGTGGGATAGGTTTAATAACTACCCTAACCCTAACGCGTACCCTAACCCTAACCCCTACCCTAACCCTAACGCGTACCCTAATCCTAACCCGTACCCTAAACCGAGCCCTAACCCTAACACTAACCCTAACCCTAACCCTAGCCCATACCCTACGCCGTGCCCGAACCCCTCCCCGAACCCGTACCCTAAGCCGTACCCTAACCCTAACCCTAACCCTAACCCTAACCCTAAGCTACCCTTGACTGCTTCTGCCTCCAATAGATTTCCTAAGCACTAGTGTTTTAAGGAACAGGTTAAAAAGAGAATCCTAATGTGATTTCTTGAGAATGGGTGTGTTCCTTATCTTATCCTAGTGTCTAAACTCTTCTCCATTGCTGGAGCCCCAAATAATATTCCTTTACGTGCTAAGGGGTATCTAGAGAGTGGGATAGGTTTAATAACTACCCTAACCCTAACACGTACCCTAACCCTAACCCTTACCCTAACCCTAACGCGTACCCTAATCCTAACCCGTACCCTAAACCGAGCCCTAACCCTAACACTAACCCTAACCCTAACCCTAGCCCATACCCTACGCCGTACCCGAACCCCTCCCCGAACCCGTACCCTAAGCCGTACCCTAACCCTAACCCTAACCCTAACCCTAACCCTAAGCTACCCTTGACTGCTTCTGCCTCCAATAGATTTCCTAAGCACTAGTGTTTTAAGGAACAGGTTAAAAAGAGAATCCTAATGTGATTTCTTGAGAATGGGTGTGTTCCTTATCTTATCGTAGTGTCTAAACTCTTCTCCATGGCTGGACCCCCAAATGATATTCCTTTACGTGCTAAGGGGTATCTAGAGAGTGGGATAGGTTTAATAACTACCCTAACCCTAACGCGTACCCTAACCCTAACCCCTACCCTAACCCTAACGCGTACCCTAATCCTAACCCGTACCCTAAACCGAGCCCTAACCCTAACACTAACCCTAACCCTAACCCTAGCCCATACCCTACGCCGTACCCGAACCCCTCCCCGATCCCGTACCCTAAGCCGTACCCTAACCCTAACCCTAACCCTAACCCTAACCCTAAGCTACCCTTGACTGCTTCTGCCTCCAATAGATTTCCTAAGCACTAGTGTTTTAAGGAACAGGTTAAAAAGAGAATCCTAATGTGATTTCTTGAGAATGGGTGTGTTCCTTATCTTATCCTAGTGTCTAAACTCTTCTCCATTGCTGGAGCCCCAAATAATATTCCTTTACGTGCTAAGGGGTATCTAGAGAGTGGGATAGGTTTAATAACTACCCTAACCCTAACACGTACCCTAACCCTAACCCCTACCCTAACCCTAACGCGTACCCTAATCCTAACCCGTACCCTAAACCGAGCCCTAACCCTAACACTAACCCTAACCCTAACCCTAGCCCATACCCTACGCCGTACCCGAACCCCTCCCCGAACCCGTACCCTAAGCCGTACCCTAACCCTAACCCTAACCCTAACCCTAAGCTACCCTTGACTGCTTCTGCCTCCAATAGATTTCCTAAGCACTAGTGTTTTAAGGAACAGGTTAAAAAGAGAATCCTAATGTGATTTCTTGAGAATGGGTGTGTTCCTTATCTTATCCTAGTGTCTAAACTCTTCTCCATGGCTGGACCCCCAAATAATATTCCTTTACGTGCTAAGGGGTATCTAGAGAGTGGGATAGGTTTAATAACTACCCTAACCCTAACGCGTACCCTAACCCTAACCCCTACCCTAACCCTAACGCGTACCCTAATCCTAACCCGTACCCTAAACCGAGCCCTAACACTAACACTAACCCTAACCCTAACCCTAGCCCATAACCTACGCCGTACCGGAACCCCTCCCCGAACCCGTACCCTAAGCCGTACCCTAACCCTAACCCTAAGCCTAACCCTAACCCTAAGCTACCCTTGACTGCTTCTGCCTCCAATAGATTTCCTAAGCACTAGTGTTTTAAGGAACAGGTTAAAAAGAGAATCCTAATGTGATTTCTTGAGAATGGGTGTGTTCCTTATCTTATCCTAGTGTCTAAACTCTTCTCCATGGCTGGACCCCCAAATGATATTCCTTTACGTGCTAAGGGGTATCTAGAGAGTGGGATAGGTTTAATAACTACCCTAACCCTAACGCGTACCCTAACCCTAACCCCTACCCTAACCCTAACGCGTACCCTAATCCTAACCCGTACCCTAAACCTAGCCCTAACCCTAACACTAACCCTAACCCTAACCCTAGCCCATACCCTACGCCGTGCCCGAACCCCTCCCCGAACCCGTACCCTAAGCCGTACCCTAACCCTAACCCTAACCCTAACCCTAACCCTAAGCTACCCTTGACTGCTTCTGCCTCCAATAGATTTCCTAAGCACTAGTGTTTTAAGGAACAGGTTAAAAAGAGAATCCTAATGTGATTTCTTGAGAATGGGTGTGTTCCTTATCTTATCCTAGTGTCTAAACTCTTCTCCATTGCTGGAGCCCCAAATAATATTCCTTTACGTGCTAAGGGGTATCTAGAGACTGGGATAGGTTTAATAACTACCCTAACCCTAACACGTACCCTAACCCTAACCCTTACCCTAACCCTAACGCGTACCCTAATCCTAACCCGTACCCTAAACCGAGCCCTAACCCTAACACTAACCCTAACCCTAACCCTAGCCCATACCCTACGCCGTACCCGAACCCCTCCCCGAACCCGTACCCTAAGCCGTACCCTAACCCTAACCCTAACCCTAACCCTAACCCTAAGCTACCCTTGACTGCTTCTGCCTCCAATAGATTTCCTAAGCACTAGTGTTTTAAGGAACAGGTTAAAAAGAGAATCCTAATGTGATTTCTTGAGAATGGGTGTGTTCCTTATCTTATCGTAGTGTCTAAACTCTTCTCCATGGCTGGACCCCCAAATGATATTCCTTTACGTGCTAAGGGGTATCTAGAGAGTGGGATAGGTTTAATAACTACCCTAACCCTAACGCGTACCCTAACCCTAACCCCTACCCTAACCCTAACGCGTACCCTAATCCTAACCCGTAGCCTAAACCGAGCCCTAACCCTAACACTAACCCTAACCCTAACCCTAGCCCATACCCTACGCCGTGCCCGAACCCCTCCCCGAACCCGTACCCTAAGCCGTACCCTAACCCTAACCCTAACCCTAACCCTAACCCTAAGCTACCCTTGACTGCTTCTGCCTCCAATAGATTTCCTAAGCACTAGTGTTTTAAGGAACAGGTTAAAAAGAGAATCCTAATGTGATTTCTTGAGAATGGGTGTGTTCCTTATCTTATCGTAGTGTCTAAACTCTTCTCCATGGCTGGACCCCCAAATGATATTCCTTTACGTGCTAAGGGGTATCTAGAGAGTGGGATAGGTTTAATAACTACCCTAATCCTAACGCGTACCCTAACCCTAACCCCTACCCTAACCCTAACGCGTACCCTAATCCTAACCCGTACCCTAAACCGAGCCCTAACCCTAACACTAACCCTAACCCTAACCCTAGCCCATACCCTACGCCGTACCCGAACCCCTCCCCGATCCCGTACCCTAAGCCGTACCCTAACCCTAACCCTAACCCTAACCCTAACCTGAAGCTACCCTTGACTGCTTCTGCCTCCAATAGATTTCCTAAGCACTAGTGTTTTAAGGAACAGGTTAAAAAGAGAATCCTAATGTGATTTCTTGAGAATGGGTGTGTTCCTTATTTTATCCTAGTGTCTAAACTCTTCTCCATTGCTGGAGCCCCAAATAATATTCCTTTACGTGCTAAGGGGTATCTAGAGAGTGGGATAGGTTTAATAACTACCCTAACCCTAACACGTACCCTAACCCTAACCCCTACCCTAACCCTAACGCGTACCCTAATCCTAACCCGTACCCTAAACCGAGCCCTAACCCTAACACTAACCCTAACCCTAACCCTAGCCCATACCCTACGCCGTACCCGAACCCCTCCCCGAACCCGTACCCTAAGCCGTACCCTAACCCTAACCCTAACCCTAACCCTAACCCTAAGCTACCCTTGACTGCTTCTGCCTCCAATAGATTTCCTAAGCACTAGTGTTTTAAGGAACAGGTTAAAAAGAGAATCCTAATGTGATTTCTTGAGAATGGGTGTGTTCCTTATCTTATCCTAGTGTCTAAACTCTTCTCCATGGCTGGACCCCCAAATAATATTCCTTTACGTGCTAAGGGGTATCTAGAGAGTGGGATAGGTTTAATAACTACCCTAACCCTAACGCGTACCCTAACCCTAACCCCTACCCTAACCCTAACGCGTACCCTAATCCTAACCCGTACCCTAAACCGAGCCCTAACACTAACACTAACCCTAACCCTAACCCTAGCCCATAACCTACGCCGTACCGGAACCCCTCCCCGAACCCGTACCCTAAGCCGTACCCTAACCCTAACCCTAAGCCTAACCCTAACCCTAAGCTACCCTTGACTGCTTCTGCCTCCAATAGATTTCCTAAGCACTAGTGTTTTAAGGAACAGGTTAAAAAGAGAATCCTAATGTGATTTCTTGAGAATGGGTGTGTTCCTTATCTTATCGTAGTGTCTAAACTCTTCTCCATGGCTGGACCCCCAAATGATATTCCTTTACGTGCTAAGGGGTATCTAGAGAGTGGGATAGGTTTAATAACTACCCTAATCCTAACGCGTACCCTAACCCTAACCCCTACCCTAACCCTAACGCGTACCCTAATCCTAACCCGTACCCTAAACCGAGCCCTAACCCTAACACTAACCCTAACCCTAACCCTAGCCCATACCCTACGCCGTGCCCGAACCCCTCCCCGAACCCGTACCCTAAGCTGTACCCTAACCCTAACCCTAACCCTAACCCTAACCCTAAGCTACCCTTGACTGCTTCTGCCTCCAATAGATTTCCTAAGCACTAGTGTTTTAAGGAACAGGTTAAAAAGAGAATCCTAATGTGATTTCTTGAGAATGGGTGTGTTCCTTATCTTATCCTAGTGTCTAAACTCTTCTCCATTGCTGGAGCCCCAAATAATATTCCTTTACGTGCTAAGGGGTATCTAGAGAGTGGGATAGGTTTAATAACTACCCTAACCCTAACACGTACCCTAACCCTAACCCTTACCCTAACCCTAACGCGTACCCTAATCCTAACCCGTACCCTAAACCGAGCCCTAACCCTAACACTAACCCTAACCCTAACCCTAGCCCATACCCTACGCCGTACCCGAACCCCTCCCCGAACCCGTACCCTAAGCCGTACCCTAACCCTAACCCTAACCCTAACCCTAACCCTAAGCTACCCTTGACTGCTTCTGCCTCCAATAGATTTCCTAAGCACTAGTGTTTTAAGGAACAGGTTAAAAAGAGAATCCTAATGTGATTTCTTGAGAATGGGTGTGTTCCTTATCTTATCGTAGTGTCTAAACTCTTCTCCATGGCTGGACCCCCAAATGATATTCCTTTACGTGCTAAGGGTTATCTAGAGAGTGGGATAGGTTTAATAACTACCCTAACCCTAACGCGTACCCTAACCCTAACCCCTACCCTAACCCTAACGCGTACCCTAATCCTAACCCGTACCCTAAACCGAGCCCTAACCCTAACACTAACCCTAACCCTAACCCTAGCCCATACCCTACGCCGTACCCGAACCCCTCCCCGATCCCGTACCCTAAGCCGTACCCTAACCCTAACCCTAACCCTAACCCTAACCCTAAGCTACCCTTGACTGCTTCTGCCTCCAATAGATTTCCTAAGCACTAGTGTTTTAAGGAACAGGTTAAAAAGAGAATCCTAATGTGATTTCTTGAGAATGGGTGTGTTCCTTATCTTATCCTAGTGTCTAAACTCTTCTCCATTGCTGGAGCCCCAAATAATATTCCTTTACGTGCTAAGGGGTATCTAGAGAGTGGGATAGGTTTAATAACTACCCTAACCCTAACACGTACCCTAACCCTAACCCCTACCCTAACCCTAACGCGTACCCTAATCCTAACCCGTACCCTAAACCGAGCCCTAACCCTAACACTAACCCTAACCCTAACCCTAGCCCATACCCTACGCCGTACCCGAACCCCTCCCCGAACCCGTACCCTAAGCCGTACCCTAACCCTAACCCTAACCCTAACCCTAAGCTACCCTTGACTGCTTCTGCCTCCAATAGATTTCCTAAGCACTAGTGTTTTAAGGAACAGGTTAAAAAGAGAATCCTAATGTGATTTCTTGAGAATGGGTGTGTTCCTTATCTTATCCTAGTGTCTAAACTCTTCTCCATGGCTGGACCCCCAAATAATATTCCTTTACGTGCTAAGGGGTATCTAGAGAGTGGGATAGGTTTAATAACTACCCTAACCCTAACGCGTACCCTAACCCTAACCCCTACCCTAACCCTAACGCGTACCCTAATCCTAACCCGTACCCTAAACCGAGCCCTAACACTAACACTAACCCTAACCCTAACCCTAGCCCATAACCTACGCCGTACCGGAACCCCTCCCCGAACCCGTACCCTAAGCCGTACCCTAACCCTAACCCTAAGCCTAACCCTAACCCTAAGCTACCCTTGACTGCTTCTGCCTCCAATAGATTTCCTAAGCACTAGTGTTTTAAGGAACAGGTTAAAAAGAGAATCCTAATGTGATTTCTTGAGAATGGGTGTGTTCCTTATCTTATCCTAGTGTCTAAACTCTTCTCCATGGCTGGACCCCCAAATGATATTCCTTTACGTGCTAAGGGGTATCTAGAGAGTGGGATAGGTTTAATAACTACCCTAACCCTAACGCGTACCCTAACCCTAACCCCTACCCTAACCCTAACGCGTACCCTAATCCTAACCCGTACCCTAAACCGAGCCCTAACCCTAACACTAACCCTAACCCTAACCCTAGCCCATACCCTACGCCGTGCCCGAACCCCTCCCCGAACCCGTACCCTAAGCCGTACCCTAACCCTAACCCTAACCCTAACCCTAACCCTAAGCTACCCTTGACTGCTTCTGCCTCCAATAGATTTCCTAAGCACTAGTGTTTTAAGGAACAGGTTAAAAAGAGAATCCTAATGTGATTTCTTGAGAATGGGTGTGTTCCTTATCTTATCCTAGTGTCTAAACTCTTCTCCATTGCTGGAGCCCCAAATAATATTCCTTTACGTGCTAAGGGGTATCTAGAGACTGGGATAGGTTTAATAACTACCCTAACCCTAACACGTACCCTAACCCTAACCCTTACCCTAACCCTAACGCGTACCCTAATCCTAACCCGTACCCTAAACCGAGCCCTAACCCTAACACTAACCCTAACCCTAACCCTAGCCCATACCCTACGCCGTACCCGAACCCCTCCCCGAACCCGTACCCTAAGCCGTACCCTAACCCTAACCCTAACCCTAACCCTAACCCTAAGCTACCCTTGACTGCTTCTGCCTCCAATAGATTTCCTAAGCACTAGTGTTTTAAGGAACAGGTTAAAAAGAGAATCCTAATGTGATTTCTTGAGAATGGGTGTGTTCCTTATCTTATCGTAGTGTCTAAACTCTTCTCCATGGCTGGACCCCCAAATGATATTCCTTTACGTGCTAAGGGGTATCTAGAGAGTGGGATAGGTTTAATAACTACCCTAACCCTAACGCGTACCCTAACCCTAACCCCTACCCTAACCCTAACGCGTACCCTAATCCTAACCCGTAGCCTAAACCGAGCCCTAACCCTAACACTAACCCTAACCCTAACCCTAGCCCATACCCTACGCCGTGCCCGAACCCCTCCCCGAACCCGTACCCTAAGCCGTACCCTAACCCTAACCCTAACCCTAACCCTAACCCTAAGCTACCCTTGACTGCTTCTGCCTCCAATAGATTTCCTAAGCACTAGTGTTTTAAGGAACAGGTTAAAAAGAGAATCCTAATGTGATTTCTTGAGAATGGGTGTGTTCCTTATCTTATCGTAGTGTCTAAACTCTTCTCCATGGCTGGACCCCCAAATGATATTCCTTTACGTGCTAAGGGGTATCTAGAGAGTGGGATAGGTTTAATAACTACCCTAATCCTAACGCGTACCCTAACCCTAACCCCTACCCTAACCCTAACGCGTACCCTAATCCTAACCCGTACCCTAAACCGAGCCCTAACCCTAACACTAACCCTAACCCTAACCCTAGCCCATACCCTACGCCGTACCCGAACCCCTCCCCGATCCCGTACCCTAAGCCGTACCCTAACCCTAACCCTAACCCTAACCCTAACCTGAAGCTACCCTTGACTGCTTCTGCCTCCAATAGATTTCCTAAGCACTAGTGTTTTAAGGAACAGGTTAAAAAGAGAATCCTAATGTGATTTCTTGAGAATGGGTGTGTTCCTTATTTTATCCTAGTGTCTAAACTCTTCTCCATTGCTGGAGCCCCAAATAATATTCCTTTACGTGCTAAGGGGTATCTAGAGAGTGGGATAGGTTTAATAACTACCCTAACCCTAACACGTACCCTAACCCTAACCCCTACCCTAACCCTAACGCGTACCCTAATCCTAACCCGTACCCTAAACCGAGCCCTAACCCTAACACTAACCCTAACCCTAACCCTAGCCCATACCCTACGCCGTACCCGAACCCCTCCCCGAACCCGTACCCTAAGCCGTACCCTAACCCTAACCCTAACCCTAACCCTAACCCTAAGCTACCCTTGACTGCTTCTGCCTCCAATAGATTTCCTAAGCACTAGTGTTTTAAGGAACAGGTTAAAAAGAGAATCCTAATGTGATTTCTTGAGAATGGGTGTGTTCCTTATCTTATCCTAGTGTCTAAACTCTTCTCCATGGCTGGACCCCCAAATAATATTCCTTTACGTGCTAAGGGGTATCTAGAGAGTGGGATAGGTTTAATAACTACCCTAACCCTAACGCGTACCCTAACCCTAACCCCTACCCTAACCCTAACGCGTACCCTAATCCTAACCCGTACCCTAAACCGAGCCCTAACACTAACACTAACCCTAACCCTAACCCTAGCCCATAACCTACGCCGTACCGGAACCCCTCCCCGAACCCGTACCCTAAGCCGTACCCTAACCCTAACCCTAAGCCTAACCCTAACCCTAAGCTACCCTTGACTGCTTCTGCCTCCAATAGATTTCCTAAGCACTAGTGTTTTAAGGAACAGGTTAAAAAGAGAATCCTAATGTGATTTCTTGAGAATGGGTGTGTTCCTTATCTTATCGTAGTGTCTAAACTCTTCTCCATGGCTGGACCCCCAAATGATATTCCTTTACGTGCTAAGGGGTATCTAGAGAGTGGGATAGGTTTAATAACTACCCTAATCCTAACGCGTACCCTAACCCTAACCCCTACCCTAACCCTAACGCGTACCCTAATCCTAACCCGTACCCTAAACCGAGCCCTAACCCTAACACTAACCCTAACCCTAACCCTAGCCCATACCCTACGCCGTGCCCGAACCCCTCCCCGAACCCGTACCCTAAGCCGTACCCTAACCCTAACCCTAACCCTAACCCTAACCCTAAGCTACCCTTGACTGCTTCTGCCTCCAATAGATTTCCTAAGCACTAGTGTTTTAAGGAACAGGTTAAAAAGAGAATCCTAATGTGATTTCTTGAGAATGGGTGTGTTCCTTATCTTATCCTAGTGTCTAAACTCTTCTCCATTGCTGGAGCCCCAAATAATATTCCTTTACGTGCTAAGGGGTATCTAGAGAGTGGGATAGGTTTAATAACTACCCTAACCCTAACACGTACCCTAACCCTAACCCTTACCCTAACCCTAACGCGTACCCTAATCCTAACCCGTACCCTAAACCGAGCCCTAACCCTAACACTAACCCTAACCCTAACCCTAGCCCATACCCTACGCCGTACCCGAACCCCTCCCCGAACCCGTACCCTAAGCCGTACCCTAACCCTAACCCTAACCCTAACCCTAACCCTAAGCTACCCTTGACTGCTTCTGCCTCCAATAGATTTCCTAAGCACTAGTGTTTTAAGGAACAGGTTAAAAAGAGAATCCTAATGTGATTTCTTGAGAATGGGTGTGTTCCTTATCTTATCCTAGTGTCTAAACTCTTCTCCATGGCTGGACCCCCAAATAATATTCCTTTACGTGCTAAGGGGTATCTAGAGAGTGGGATAGGTTTAATAACTACCCTAACCCTAACACGTACCCTAACCCTAACCCCTACCCTAACCCTAACGCGTACCCTAATCCTAACCCGTACCCTAAACCGAGCCCTAACACTAACACTAACCCTAACCCTAACCCATAACCTACGCCGTAACGGAACCCCTCCCCGAACCCGTACCCTAAGCCGTACCCTAACCCTAACCCTAAGCCTAACCCTAACCCTAAGCTACCCTTGACTGCTTCTGCCTCCAATAGATTTCCTAAGCACTAGTGTTTTAAGGAACAGGTTAAAAAGAGAATCCTAATGTGATTTCTTGAGAATGGGTGTGTTCCTTATCTTATCCTAGTGTCTAAACTCTTCTCCATGGCTGGACCCCCAAATAATATTCCTTTACGTGCTAAGGGGTATCTAGAGAGTGGGATAGGTTTAATAACTACCCTAACCCTAACGCGTACCCTAACCCTAACCCCTACCCTAACCCTAACGTGTACCCTAATCCTAACCCGTACCCTAAACCGAGCCCTAACACTAACACTAACCCTAAGCCTAACCCTAGCCCATAACCTACGCCGTACCGGAACCTCTCCCCGAACCCGTACCCTAAGCCGTACCCTAACTCTAACCCTAACCCTAACACTAACCCTAAGCTACCCTTGACTGCTTCTGCCTCCAATAGATTTCCTAAGCACTAGTGTTTTAAGGAACAGGTTAAAAAGAGAATCCTAATGTGATTTCTTGAGAATGGGTGTGTTCCTTATCTTATCCTAGTGTCTAAACTCTTCTCCATGGCTGGACCCCCAAATAATATTCCTTTACGTGCTAAGGGGTATCTAGAGAGTGGGATAGGTTTAATAACTACCCTAACCCTAACGCGTACCCTAACCCTAACCCCTACCCTAACCCTAACGCGTACCCTAATCCTAACCCGTACCCTAAACCGAGCCCTAACCCTAACACTAACCCTAACCATACCCTAGCCCATACCCTACGCCGTACCCGAACCCCTCCCCGAACCCGTACCCTAAGCCGTACCCTAACCCTAACCCTAACCCTAACCCTAAGCTACCCTTGACTGCTTCTGCCTCCAATAGATTTCCTAAGCACTAGTGTTTTAAGGAACAGGTTAAAAAGAGAATCCTAATGTGATTTCTTGAGAATGGGTGTGTTCCTTATCTTATCCTAGTGTCTAAACTCTTCTCCATTGCTGGAGCCCCAAATAATATTCCTTTACGTGCTAAGGGGTATCTAGAGAGTGGGATAGGTTTAATAACTACCCTAACCCTAACACGTAACCTAACCCTAACCCTTACCCTAACCCTAACGCGTACCCTAATCCTAACCCGTACCCTAAACCGAGCCCTAACCCTAACACTAACCCTAACCCTAACCCTAGCCCATACCCTACGCCGTACCCGAACCCCTCCCCGAACCCGTACCCTAAGCCGTACCCTAACCCTAACCCTAACCCTAACCCTAACACTAAGCTACCCTTGACTGCTTCTGCCTCCAATAGATTTCCTAAGCACTAGTGTTTTAAGGAACAGGTTAAAAAGAGAATCCTAATGTGATTTCTTGAGAATGGGTGTGTTCCTTATCTTATCCTAGTGTCTAAACTCTTCTCCATGGCTGGACCCCCAAATAATATTCCTTTACGTGCTAAGGGGTATCTAGAGAGTGGGATAGGTTTAATAACTACCCTAACACTAACGCGTACCCTAACCCTAACCCCTACCCTAACCCTAACGCGTACCCTAATCCTAACCCGTACCCTAAACCGAGCCCTAACACTAACACTAACCCTAACCCTAACCCTAGCCCATAACCTACGCCGTAACGGAACCCCTCCCCGAACCCGTACCCTAAGCCGTACCCTAACCCTAACCCTAACCCTAAGCTACCCTTGACTGCTTCTGCCTCCAATAGATTTCCTAAGCACTAGTGTTTTAAGGAACAGGTTAAAAAGAGAATCCTAATGTGATTTCTTGAGAATGGGTGTGTTCCTTATCTTATCCTAGTGTCTAAACTCTTCTCCATGGCTGGACCATCAAATAATATTTCTTTACGTGCTAAGGGGTATCTAGAGAGTGGGATAGGTTTAATAACTACCCTAACCCTAACGCGTACCCTAACCCTAACCCCTACCCTAACCCTAACGCTTACCCTAATCCTAACCCGTACCCTAAACCGAGCCCTAACCCTAACACTAACCCTAACCCTAACCCTAGCCCATACCCTACGCCGTACCCGAACCCCTCCCCGAACCCGTACCCTAAGCCGTACCCTAACCCTAACCCTAACCCTAACCCTAACCCTAAGCTACCCTTCACTGCTTCTGCCTCCAATAGATTTCCTAAGCACTAGTGTTTTAAGGAACAGGTTAAAAAGAGAATCCTAATGTGATTTCTTGAGAATGGGTGTGTTCCTTATCTTATCCTAGTGTCTAAACTCTTCTCCATGGCTGGACCCCCAAATAATATTCCTTTACGTGCTAAGTGGTATCTAGAGAGTGGGATAGGTTTAATAACTACCCTAACCCTAATGCATACCCTAACCATAACCCCTACCCTAACCCTAACGCGTACCCTAATCCTAACCCGTACCCTAAACCGAGCCCTAACCCTAACACTAACCCTAACCCTAACCCTAGCCCATACCCTACGCCGTACCCGAACCCCTCCCCGAACCCGTACCCTAAGCCGTACCCTAACCCTAACCCTAACCCTAACCCTAACCCTAAGCTACCCTTGACTGCTTCTGCCTCCAATAGATTTCCTAAGCACTAGTGTTTTAAGGAACAGGTTAAAAAGAGAATCCAAATGTGATTTCTTGAGAATGGGTGTGTTCCTTATCTTATCCTAGTGTCTAAACTCTTCTCCATGGCTGGACCCACAAATAATACTCCTTTACGTGCTAAGGGGTATCTAGAGAGTGGGATAGGTTTAATAACTACCCTAACCCTAACGCATACCCTAACCCTAACCCCTACCCTAACCCTAACGCGTACCCTAATCCTAAGCCGTACCCTAAACCGAGCCCTAACACTAACACTAACCCTAACCCTAACCCTAGCCCATAACCTACGCCGTACCGGAACCCCTCCCCGAACCCGTACCCTAAGCCGTACCCTAACTCTAACCCTAACCCTAACCCTAACCCTAAGCTACCCTTGACTGCTTCTGCCTCCAATAGATTTCCTAAGCACTAGTGTTTTAAGGAACAGGTTAAAAAGAGAATCCTAATGTGATTTCTTGAGAATGGGTGTGTTCCTTATCTTATCCTAGTGTCTAAACTCTTCTCCATGGCTGGACCCCCAAATAATATTCCTTTACGTGCTAAGGGGTATCTAGAGAGTGGGATAGGTTTAATAACTACCCTAACCCTAACGCGTACCCTAACCCTAACCCCTACCCTAACCCTAACGCGTACCCTAATCCTAACCCGTACCCTAAACCGAGCCCTAACCCTAACACTAACCCTAACCATACCCTAGCCCATACCCTACGCCGTACCCGAACCCCTCCCCGAACCCGTACCCTAAGCCGTACCCTAACCCTAACCCTAACCCTAACCCTAAGCTACCCTTGACTGCTTCTGCCTCCAATAGATTTCCTAAGCACTAGTGTTTTAAGGAACAGGTTAAAAAGAGAATCCTAATGTGATTTCTTGAGAATGGGTGTGTTCCTTATCTTATCGTAGTGTCTAAACTCTTCTCCATGGCTGGACCCCCAAATGATATTCCTTTACGTGCTAAGGGGTATCTAGAGAGTGGGATAGGTTTAATAACTACCCTAACCCTAACACGTACCCTAACCCTAACCCTTACCCTAACCCTAACGCGTACCCTAATCCTAACCCGTACCCTAAACCGAGCCCTAACCCTAACACTAACCCTAACCCTAACCCTAGCCCATACCCTACGCCGTACCCGAACCCCTCCCCGAACCCGTACCCTAAGCCGTACCCTAACCCTAACACTAACCCTAACCCTAACACTAAGCTACCCTTGACTGCGTCTGCCTCCAATAGATTTCCTAAGCACTAGTGTTTTAAGGAACAGGTTAAAAAGAGAATCCTAATGTGATTTCTTGAGAATGGGTGTGTTCCTTATCTTATCCTAGTGTCTAAACTCTTCTCCATGGCTGGATCCCCAAATAATATTCCTTTACGTGCTAAGGGGTATCTAGAGAGTGGGATAGGTTTAATAACTACCCTAACCCTAACGCGTACCCTAACCCTAACCCCTACCCTAACCCTAACGCGTACCCTAATCCTAACCCGTACCCTAAACCGAGCCCTAACACTAACACTAACCCTAACCCTAACCCTAGCCCATAACCTACGCCGTAACGGAACCCCTCCCCGAACCCGTACCCTAAGCCGTACCCTAACCCTAACCCTAACCCTAACCCTAACCCTAAGCTACCCTTGACTGCTTCTGCCTCCAATAGATTTCCTAAGCACTAGTGTTTTAAGTAACAGGTTAAAAAGAGAATCCTAATGTGATTTCTTGAGAATGGGTGTGTTCCTTATCTTATCCTAGTGTCTAAACTCTTCTCCATGGCTGGACCATCAAATAATATTTCTTTACGTGCTAAGGGGTATCTAGAGAGTGGGATAGGTTTAATAACTACCCTAACCCTAACGCGTACCCTAACCCTAACCCCTACCCTAACCCTAACGCGTACCCTAATCCTAACCCGTACCCTAAACCGAGCCCTAATCCTAACACTAACCCTAACCCTAACCCTAGCCCATACCCTACGCCGTACCCGAACCCCTCCCCGAACCCGTACCCTAAGCCGTACCCTAACCCTAACCCTAACCCTAACCCTAACCCTAAGCTACCCTTGACTGCTTCTTCCTCCAATAGATTTCCTAAGCACTAGTGTTTTAAGGAACAGGTTAAAAAGAGAATCCTAATGTGATTTCTTGAGAATGGGTGTGTTCCTTATCTTATCCTAGTGTCTAAACTCTTCTCCATGGCTGGACCCCCAAATAATATTCCTTTACCTGCTAAGTGGTATCTAGAGAGTGGGATAGGTTTAATAACTACCCTAACCCTAATGCGTACCCTAACCATAACCCCTACCCTAACCCTAACGCGTACCCTAATCCTAACCCGTACCCTAAACCGAGCCCTAACCCTAACACTAACCCTAACCCTAACCCTAGCCCATACCCTACGCCGTACCCGAACCCCTCCCCGAACCCGTACCCTAAGCCGTACCCTAACCCTAACCCTAACCCTAACCCTAACCCTAAGCTACCCTTGACTGCTTCTGCCTCGAATAGATTTCCTAAGCACTAGTGTTTTAAGGAACAGGTTAAAAAGAGAATCCAAATGTGATTTCTTGAGAATGGGTGTGTTCCTTATCTTATCGTAGTGTCTAAACTCTTCTCCATGGCTGGACCCACAAATAATACTCCTTTACGTGCTAAGGGGTATCTAGAGAGTGGGATAGGTTTAATAACTACCCTAACCCTAACGCGTACCCTAACCCTAACCCCTACCCTAACCCTAACGCGTACCCTAATCCTAACCCGTACCCTAAACCGAGCCCTAACCCTAACACTAACCCTAACCCTAACCCTAGCCCATACCCTACGCCGTACCCGAACCCCTCCCCGAACCCGTACCCTAAGCCGTACCCTAACCCTAACCCTAACCCTAACCCTAACCCTAAGCTACCCTTCACTGCTTCTGCCTCCAATAGATTTCCTAAGCACTAGTGTTTTAAGGAACAGGTTAAAAAGAGAATCCTAATGTGATTTCTTGAGAATGGGTGTGTTCCTTATCTTATCCTAGTGTCTAAACTCTTCTCCATGGCTGGACCCCCAAATAATATTCCTTTACGTGCTAAGGGGTATCTAGAGAGTGGGATAGGTTTAATAACTACCCTAACCCTAACGCGTACCCTAACCCTAACCCCTACCCTAACCCTAACGCGTACCCTAATCCTAACCCGTACCCTAAACCGAGCCCTAACCCTAACACTAACCCTAACCCTAACCCTAGCCCATACCCTACGCCGTACCCGAACCCCTCCCCGAACCCGTACCCTAAGCCGTACCCTAACCCTAACCCTAACCCTAACCCTAACCCTAAGCTACCCTTCACTGCTTCTGCCTCCAATAGATTTCCTAAGCACTAGTGTTTTAAGGAACAGGTTAAAAAGAGAATCCTAATGTGATTTCTTGAGAATGGGTGTGTTCCTTATCTTATCCTAGTGTCTAAACTCTTCTCCATGGCTGGACCATCAAATAATATTTCTTTACGTGCTAAGGGGTATCTAGAGAGTGGGATAGGTTTAATAACTACCCTAACCCTAACGCGTACCCTAACCCTAACCCCTACCCTAACCCTAACGCGTACCCTAATCCTAACCCGTACCCTAAACCGAGCCCTAACCCTAACACTAACCCTAACCCTAACCCTAGCCCATACCCTACGCCGTACCCGAACCCCTCCCCGAACCCGTACCCTAAGCCGTACCCTAACCCTAACCCTAACCCTAACCCTAACCCTAAGCTACCCTTGACTGCTTCTGCCTCCAATAGATTTCCTAAGCACTAGTGTTTTAAGGAACAGGTTAAAAAGAGAATCCTAATGTGATTTCTTGAGAATGGGTGTGTTCCTTATCTTATCCTAGTGTCTAAACTCTTCTCCATGGCTGGACCCCCAAATAATATTCCTTTACGTGCTAAGTGGTATCTAGAGAGTGGGATAGGTTTAATAACTACCCTAACCCTAATGCGTACCCTAACCATAACCCCTACCCTAACCCTAACGCGTACCCTAATCCTAACCCGTACCCTAAACCGAGCCCTAACCCTAACACTAACCCTAACCCTAACCCTAGCCCATACCCTACGCCGTACCCGAACCCCTCCCCGAACCCGTACCCTAAGCCGTACCCTAACCCTAACCCTAACCCTAACCCTAACCCTAAGCTACCCTTGACTGCTTCTGCCTCCAATAGATTTCCTAAGCACTAGTGTTTTAAGGAACAGGTTAAAAAGAGAATCCAAATGTGATTTCTTGAGAATGGGTGTGTTCCTTATCTTATCCTAGTGTCTAAACTCTTCTCCATGGCTGGACCCCCAAATAATATTCCTTTACGTGCTAAGGGGTATCTAGAGAGTGGGATAGGTTTAATAACTACCCTAACCCTAACGCGTACCCTAACCCTAACCCCTACCCTAACCCTAACGCGTACCCTAATCCTAACCCGTACCCTAAACCGAGCCCTAACCCTAACACTAACCCTAACCCTAACCCTAGCCCATACCCTACGCCGTACCCGAACCCCTCCCCGAACCCGTACCCTAAGCCGTACCCTAACCCTAACCCTAACCCTAACCCTAAGCTACCCTTGACTGCTTCTGCCTCCAATAGATTTCCTAAGCACTAGTGTTTTAAGGAACAGGTTAAAAATAGAATCCTAAAGTGATTTCTTGAGAATGGGTGTGTTCCTTATCTTATCCTAGTGTCTAAACTCTTCTCCATGGCTGGACCCCCAAATAATACTCCTTTACGTGCTAAGGGGTATCTAGAGAGTGGGATAGGTTTAATAACTACCCTAACCCTAACGCGTACACTAACCCTAACCCCTACCCTAACCCTAATGCGTACCCTAATCCTAACCTGTACCCTAAACCGAGCCCTAACCCTAACACTAACCCTAACCCAAACCCTAGCCCATACCCTACGCCGTACCCGAACCCCTCCCCGAACCCGTACCCTAAGCCGTACCCTAACCCTAACCCTAACCCTAACCCTAACCCTAAGCTACCCTTGACTGCTTCTGCCTCCAATAGATTTCCTAAGCACTAGTGTTTTAAGGAACAGGTTTAAAAGAGAATCCTAATGTGATTTCTTGAGAATGGGTGTGTTCCTTATCTTATCCTAGTGTCTAAACTCTTCTCCATTGCTGGACCATCAAATAATATTCCTTTACGTGCTAAGGGGTATCTAGAGAGTGGGATAGGTTTAATAACTACCCTAACCCTAACGCGTACCCTAACCCTAACCCCTACCCTAACCCTAACGCGTACCCTAATCCTAACCCGTACCCTAAACCGAGCCCTAACCCTAACACTAACCCTAACACTAACCCTAGCCCATACCCTACGCCGTACCCGAACCCCTCCCCGAACCCGTACCCTAAGCCGTACCCTAACCCTAACCCTAACCCTAACCCTAACCCTAAGCTACCCTTGACTGCTTCTTCCTCCAATAGATTTCCTAAGCACTAGTGTTTTAAGGAACAGGTTAAAAAGAGAATCCTAATGTGATTTCTTGAGAATGGGGGTGTTCCTTATCTTATCCTAGTGTCTAAACTCTTCTCCATGGCTGGACCCCCAAATAATATTCCTTTACGTGCTAAGGGGTATCTAGAGAGTGGGATAGGTTTAATAACTACCCTAACCCTAACGCGTACCCTAACCCTAACCCCTACCCTAACCCTAACGCGTACCCTAATCCTAACCCGTACCCTAAACCGAGCCCTAACCCTAACACTAACCCTAACCATACACTAGCCCATACCCTACGCCGTACCCGAACCCCTCCCCGAACCCGTACCCTAAGCCGTACCCTAACCCTAACCCTAACCCTAACCCTAAGCTACCCTTGACTGCTTCTGCCTCCAATAGATTTCCTAAGCACTAGTGTTTTAAGGAACAGGTTAAAAAGAGAATCCTTATGTGATTTCTTGAGAATGGGTGTGTTCCTTATCTTATCGTAGTGTCTAAACTCTTCTCCATGGCTGGACCCCCAAATGATATTCCTTTACGTGCTAAGGGGTATCTAGAGAGTGGGATAGGTTTAATAACTACCCTAACCCTAATGCGTACCGTAACCCTAACCCCTACCCTAACCCTAACGCGTACCCTAATCCTAACCCGTACCCTAAACCGAGCCCTAACCCTAACACTAACCCTAACCCTAACCCTAGCCCATACCCTACGCCGTACCCGAACCCCTCCCCGAACCCGTACCCTAAGCCGTACCCTAACCCTAACCCTAACCCTAACCCTAACCCTAAGCTACCCTTGACTGCTTCTTCCTCCAATAGATTTCCTAAGCACTAGTGTTTTAAGGAACAGGTTAAAAAGAGAATCCTAATGTGATTTCTTGAGAATGGGTGTGTTCCTTATCTTATCCTAGTGTCTAAACTCTTCTCCATGGCTGGACCCCCAAATAATATTCCTTTACGTGCTAAGGGGTATCTAGAGAGTGGGATAGGTTTAATAACTACCCTAACCCTAATGCGTACCCTAACCATAACCCCTACCCTAACCCTAACGCGTACCCTAATCCTAACCCGTACCCTAAACCGAGCCCTAACCCTTACACTAACCCTAACCCTAACCCTAGCCCATACCCTACGCCGTACCCGAACCCCTCCCCGAACCCGTACCCTAAGCCATACCCTAACCCTAACCCTAACCCTAACCCTAACCCTAACCCTAAGCTACCCTTGACTGCTTCTGCCTCCAATAGATTTCCTAAGCACTAGTGTTTTAAGGAACAGGTTAAAAAGAGAATCCAAATGTGATTTCTTGAGAATGGGTGTGTTCCTTATCTTATCCTAGTGTCTAAACTCTTCTCCATGGCTGGACCCCCAAATAATATTCCTTTACGTGCTAAGGGGTATCTAGAGAGTGGGATAGGTTTAATAACTACCCTAACCCTAACGCGTAACCTAACCCTAACCCCTACCCTAACCCTAACGCGTACCCTAATCCTAACCCTTACCCTAAACCGAGCCCTAACCCTAACACTAACCCTAACCCTAACCCTAGCCCATACCCTACGCCGTACCCGAACCCCTCCCCGAACCCGTACCCTAAGCCGTACCCTAACCCTAACCCTAACCCTAACCCTAACCCTAAGCTACCCTTGACTGCTTCTGCCTCCAATAGATTTCCTAAGCACTAGTGTTTTAAGGAACAGGTTAAAAAGAGAATCCTAATGTGATTTCTTGAGAATGGGTGTGTTCCTTATCTTATCCTAGTGTCTAAACTCTTCTCCATGGCTGGACCCACAAATAATATTCCTTTACGTGTTAAGGGGTATCTAGAGAGTGGGATAGGTTTAATAACTACCCTAACCCTAACGCTTACCCTAACCCTAACCCCTACCCTAACCCTAACGCGTACCCTAATCCTAACCCGTACCCTAAACCGAGCCCTAACCCTAACACTAACCCTAACCCTAACCCTAGCCCATACCCTACGCCGTACCCGAACCCCTCCCCGAACCCGTACCCTAAGCCGTACCCTAACCCTAACCCTAACCCTAACCCTAACCCTAAGCTACCCTTGACTGCTTCTGCCTCCAATACATTTCCTAAGCACTAGTGTTTTAAGGAACAGGTTTAAAAGAGAATCCTAATGTGATTTCTTGAGAATGGGTGTGTTCCTTATCTTATCCTAGTGTCTAAACTCTTCTCCATTGCTGGACCATCAAATAATATTCCTTTACGTGCTAAGGGGTATCTAGAGAGTGGGATAGGTTTAATAACTACCCTAACCCTAACGCGTACCCTAACCCTAACCCCTACCCTAACCCTAACGCGTACCCTAATCCTAACCCTTACCCTAAACCGAGCCCTAACCCTAACACTAACCCTAACCCTAACCCTAGCCCATACCCTACGCCGTACCCGAAACCCTCCCCGAACCCGTACCCTAAGCCGTACCCTAACCCTAACCCTAACCCTAACCCTAACCCTAAGCTACCCTTCACTGCTTCTGCCTCCAATAGATTTCCTAAGCACTAGTGTTTTAAGGAACAGGTTAAAAAGAGAATCCTAAAGTGATTTCTTGAGAATGGGTGTGTTCCTTATCTTATCCTAGTGTCTAAACTCTTCTCCATGGCTGGACCCCCAAATAATACTCCTTTACGTGCTAAGGGGTATCTAGAGAGTGGGATAGGTTTAATAACTACCCTAACCCTAACGCGTACACTAACCCTAACCCCTACCCTAACCCTAATGCGTACCCTAATCCTAACCTGTACCCTAAACCGAGCCCTAACCCTAACACTAACCCTAACCCTAACCCTAGCCCATACCCTACGCCGTACCCGAACCCCTCCCCGAACACGTACCCTAAGCCGTACCCTAACCCTAACCCTAACCCTAACCCTAACCCTAAGCTACCCTTGACTGCTTCTGCCTCCAATAGATTTCCTAAGCACTAGTGTTTTAAGGAACAGGTTTAAAAGAGAATCCTAATGTGATTTCTTGAGAATGGGTGTGTTCCTTATCTTATCCTAGTGTCTAAACTCTTCTCCATTGCTGGACCATCAAATAATATTCCTTTACGTGCTAAGGGGTATCTAGAGAGTGGGATAGGTTTAATAACTACCCTAACCCTAACGCGTACCCTAACCCTAACCCCTACCCTAACCCTAACGCGTACCCTAATCCTAACCCGTACCCTAAACCGAGCCCTAACCCTAACACTAACCCTATCCCTAACCCTAGCCCATACCCTACGCCGTACCCGAACCCCTCCCCGAACCCGTACCCTAAGCCGTACCCTAACCCTAACCCTAACCCTAACCCTAACCCTAAGCTACCCTTGACTGCTTCTTCCTCCAATAGATTTCCTAAGCACTAGTGTTTTAAGGAACAGGTTAAAAAGAGAATCCTAATGTGATTTCTTGAGAATGGGTGTGTTCCTTATCTTATCCTAGTGTCTAAACTCTTCTCCATGGCTGGACCCCCAAATAATATTCCTTTACGTGCTAAGGGGTATCTAGAAAGTGGGATAGGTTTAATAACTACCCTAACCCTAACGCGTAACCTAACCCTAACCCCTACCCTAACCCTAACGCGTACCCTAATCCTAACCCGTACCCTAAACCGAGCCCTAACCCTAACACTAACCCTAACCCTAACCCTAGCCCATACCCTACGCCGTACCCGAACCCCTCCCCGAACCCGTACCCTAAGCCGTACCCTAACCCTAACCCTAACCCTAACCCTAACCCTAAGCTACCCTTGACTGTTTCTGCCTCCAATAGATTTCCTAAGCACTAGTGTTTTAAGGAACAGGTTAAAAAGAGAATCCTAATGTGATTTCTTGAGAATGGGTGTGTTCCTTATCTTATCCTAGTGTCTAAACTCTTCTCCATGGCTGGACCCCCAAATAATACTCCTTTACGTGCTAAGGGGTATCTAGAGAGTGGGATAGGTTTAATAACTACCCTAACCCTAACGCGTACCCTAACCCTAACCCTAACGCGTACCCTAATCCTAACCTGTACCCTAAACCTAGCCCTAACCCTAACACTAACCTTAACCCTAACCCTAGCCCATACCCTACGCCGTACCCGAACCCCTCCCCGAACCCGTACCCTAAGCCGTACCCTAACCCTAACCCTAACCCTAACCCTAACCCTAAGCTACCCTTGACTGCTTCTGCCTCCAATAGATTTCCTAAGCACTAGTGTTTTAAGGAACAGGTTGAAAAGAGAATCCTAATGTGATTTCTTGAGAATGGGTGTGTTCCTTATCTTATACTAGTGTCTAAACTCTTCTCCATTCCTGGACCATCAAATAATATTCCTTTACGTGCTAAGGGGTATCTAGAGAGTGGGATAGGTTTAATAACTACCCTAACCCTAACGCGTACCCTAACCCTAACCCCTACCCTAACCCTAACGCGTACCCTAATCCTAACCCGTACCCTAAACCGAGCCCTAACCCTAACACTAACCCTAACCCTAACCCTAGCCCATACCCTACGCCGTACCCGAACCCCTCCCCGAACCCGTACCCTAAGCCGTACCCTAACCCTAACCCTAACCCTAACCCTAACCCTAAGCTACCCTTGACTGCTTCTTCCTCCAATAGATTTCCTAAGCACTAGTGTTTTAAGGAACAGGTTAAAAAGAGAATCCTAATGTGATTTCTTGAGAATGGGTGTGTTCCTTATCTTATCCTAGTGTCTAAACTCTTCTCCATGGCTGGACCCCCAAATAATATTCCTTTACGTGCTAAGGGGTATCTAGAGAGTGGGATAGGTTTAATAACTACCCTAACCCTAATGCGTACCCTAACCATAACCCCTACCCTAACCCTAACGCGTACCCTAATCCTAACCCGTACCCTAAACCGAGCCCTAACCCTTACACTAACCCTAACCCTAACCCTAGCCCATACCCTACGCCGTACCCGAACCCCTCCCCAAACCCGTACCCTAAGCCGTACCCTAACCCTAACCCTAACCCTAACCCTAACCCTAACCCTAAGCTACCCTTGACTGCTTCTGCCTCCAATAGATTTCCTAAGCACTAGTGTTTTAAGGAACAGGTTAAAAAGAGAATCCAAATGTGATTTCTTGAGAATGGGTGTGTTCCTTATCTTATCCTAGTGTCTAAACTCTTCTCCATGGCTGGACCCCCAAATAATATTCCTTTACGTGCTAAGGGGTATCTAGAGAGTGGGATAGGTTTAATAACTACCCTAACCCTAACGCGTAACCTAACCCTAACCCCTACCCTAACCCTAACGCGTACCCTAATCCTAACCCGTACCCTAAACCGAGCCCTAACCCTAACACTAACCCTAACCCTAACCCTAGCCCATACCCTACGCCGCACCCGAACCCCTCCCCGAACCCGTACCCTAAGCCGTACCCTAACCCTAACCCTAACCCTAACCCTAACCCTAAGCTACCCTTGACTGTTTCTGCCTCCAATAGATTTCCTAAGCACTAGTGTTTTAAGGAACAGGTTAAAAAGAGAATCCTAATGTGATTTCTTGAGAATGGGTGTGTTCCTTATCTTATCCTAGTGTCTAAACTCTTCTCCATGGCTGGACCCCCAAATAATACTCCTTTACGTGCTAAGGGGTATCTAGAGAGTGGGATAGGTTTAATAACTACCCTAACCCTAACGCGTACCCTAACCCTAACCCTAACGCGTACCCTAATCCTAACCTGTACCCTAAACCTAGCCCTAACCCTAACACTAACCTTAACCCTAACCCTAGCCCATACCCTACGCCGTACCCGAACCCCTCCCCGAACCCGTACCCTAAGCCGTACCCTAACCCTAACCCTAACCCTAACCCTAACCCTAAGCTACCCTTGACTGCTTCTGCCTCCAATAGATTTCCTAAGCACTAGTGTTTTAAGGAACAGGTTGAAAAGAGAATCCTAATGTGATTTCTTGAGAATGGGTGTGTTCCTTATCTTATACTAGTGTCTAAACTCTTCTCCATTCCTGGACCATCAAATAATATTCCTTTACGTGCTAAGGGGTATCTAGAGAGTGGGATAGGTTTAATAACTACCCTAACCCTAACGCGTACCCTAACCCTAACCCCTACCCTAACCCTAACGCGTACCCTAATCCTAACCCGTACCCTAAACCGAGCCCTAACCCTAACACTAACCCTAACCCTAACCCTAGCCCATACCCTACGCCGTACCCGAACCCCTCCCCGAACCCGTACCCTAAGCCGTACCCTAACCCTAACCCTAACCCTAACCCTAACCCTAAGCTACCCTTGACTGCTTCTTCCTCCAATAGATTTCCTAAGCACTAGTGTTTTAAGGAACAGGTTAAAAAGAGAATCCTAATGTGATTTCTTGAGAATGGGTGTGTTCCTTATCTTATCCTAGTGTCTAAAGTCTTCTCCATGGCTGGACCCCCAAATAATATTCCTTTACGTGCTAAGGGGTATCTAGAGAGTGGGATAGGTTTAATAACTACCCTAACCCTAATGCGTACCCTAACCATAACCCCTACCCTAACCCTAACGCGTACCCTAATCCTAACCCGTACCCTAAACCGAGCCCTAACCCTTACACTAACCCTAACCCTAACCCTAGCCCATACCCTACGCCGTACCCGAACCCCTCCCCGAACCCGTACCCTAAGCCGTACCCTAACCCTAACCCTAACCCTAACCCTAACCCTAACCCTAAGCTACCCTTGACTGCTTCTGCCTCCAATAGATTTCCTAAGCACTAGTGTTTTAAGGAACAGGTTAAAAAGAGAATCCAAATGTGATTTCTTGAGAATGGGTGTGTTCCTTATCTTATCCTAGTGTCTAAACTCTTCTCCATGGCTGGACCCCCAAATAATATTCCTTTACGTGCTAAGGGGTATCTAGAGAGTGGGATAGGTTTAATAACTACCCTAACCCTAACGCGTAACCTAACCCTAACCCCTACCCTAACCCTAACGCGTACCCTAATCCTAACCCTTACCCTAAACCGAGCCCTAACCCTAACACTAACCCTAACCCTAACCCTAGCCCATACCCTACGCCGTACCCGAACCCCTCCCCGAACCCGTACCCTAAGCCGTACCCTAACCCTAACCCTAACCCTAACCCTAACCCTAAGCTACCCTTGACTGCTTCTGCCTCCAATAGATTTCCTAAGCACTAGTGTTTTAAGGAACAGGTTAAAAAGAGAATCCTAATGTGATTTCTTGAGAATGGGTGTGTTCCTTATCTTATCCTAGTGTCTAAACTCTTCTCCATGGCTGGACCCACAAATAATATTCCTTTACGTGCTAAGGGTATCTAGAGAGTGGGATAGGTTTAATAACTACCCTAACCCTAACGCGTACCCTAACCCTAACCCCTACCCTAACCCTAACGCGTACCCTAATCCTAACCCGTACCCTAAACCGAGCCCTAACCCTAACACTAACCCTAACCCTAACCCTAGCCCATACCCTACGCCGTACCCGAACCCCTCCCCGAACCCGTACCCTAAGCCGTACCCTAACCCTAACCCTAACCCTAACCCTAACCCTAAGCTACCCTTGACTGCTTCTGCCTCCAATACATTTCCTAAGCACTAGTGTTTTAAGGAACAGGTTTAAAAGAGAATCCTAATGTGATTTCTTGAGAATGGGTGTGTTCCTTATCTTATCCTAGTGTCTAAACTCTTCTCCATTGCTGGACCATCAAATAATATTCCTTTACGTGCTAAGGGGTATCTAGAGAGTGGGATAGGTTTAATAACTACCCTAACCCTAACGCGTACCCTAACCCTAACCCCTACCCTAACCCTAACGCGTACCCTAATCCTAACCCGTACCCTAAACCGAGCCCTAACCCTAACACTAACCCTAACCCTAACCCTAGCCCATACCCTACGCCGTACCCGAAACCCTCCCCGAACCCGTACCCTAAGCCGTACCCTAACCCTAACCCTAACCCTAACCCTAACCCTAAGCTACCCTTCACTGCTTCTGCCTCCAATAGATTTCCTAAGCACTAGTGTTTTAAGGAACAGGTTAAAAAGAGAATCCTAAAGTGATTTCTTGAGAATGGGTGTGTTCCTTATCTTATCCTAGTGTCTAAACTCTTCTCCATGGCTGGACCCCCAAATAATACTCCTTTACGTGCTAAGGGGTATCTAGAGAGTGGGATAGGTTTAATAACTACCCTAACCCTAACGCGTACACTAACCCTAACCCCTACCCTAACCCTAATGCGTACCCTAATCCTAACCTGTACCCTAAACCGAGCCCTAACCCTAACACTAACCCTAACCCTAACCCTAGCCCATACCCTACGCCGTACCCGAACCCCTCCCCGAACACGTACCCTAAGCCGTACCCTAACCCTAACCCTAACCCTAACCCTAACCCTAAGCTACCCTTGACTGCTTCTGCCTCCAATAGATTTCCTAAGCACTAGTGTTTTAAGGAACAGGTTAAAAAGAGAATCCTAATGTGATTTCTTGAGAATGGGTGTGTTCCTTATCTTATCCTAGTGTCTAAACTCTTCTCCATGGCTGGACCCCCAAATAATACTCCTTTACGTGCTAAGGGGTATCTAGAGAGTGGGATAGGTTTAATAACTACCCTAACCCTAACGCGTACCCTAACCCTAACCCTAACGCGTACCCTAATCCTAACCTGTACCCTAAACCTAGCCCTAACCCTAACACTAACCTTAACCCTAACCCTAGCCCATACCCTACGCCGTACCCGAACCCCTCCCCGAACCCGTACCCTAAGCCGTACCCTAACCCTAACCCTAACCCTAACCCTAACCCTAAGCTACCCTTGACTGCTTCTGCCTCCAATAGATTTCCTAAGCACTAGTGTTTTAAGGAACAGGTTGAAAAGAGAATCCTAATGTGATTTCTTGAGAATGGGTGTGTTCCTTATCTTATACTAGTGTCTAAACTCTTCTCCATTCCTGGACCATCAAATAATATTCCTTTACGTGCTAAGGGGTATCTAGAGAGTGGGATAGGTTTAATAACTACCCTAACCCTAACGCGTACCCTAACCCTAACCCCTACCCTAACCCTAACGCGTACCCTAATCCTAACCCGTACCCTAAACCGAGCCCTAACCCTAACACTAACCCTAACCCTAACCCTAGCCCATACCCTACGCCGTACCCGAACCCCTCCCCGAACCCGTACCCTAAGCCGTACCCTAACCCTAACCCTAACCCTAACCCTAACCCTAAGCTACCCTTGACTGCTTCTTCCTCCAATAGATTTCCTAAGCACTAGTGTTTTAAGGAACAGGTTAAAAAGAGAATCCTAATGTGATTTCTTGAGAATGGGTGTGTTCCTTATCTTATCCTAGTGTCTAAACTCTTCTCCATGGCTGGACCCCCAAATAATATTCCTTTATGTGCTAAGGGGTATCTAGAGAGTGGGATAGGTTTAATAACTACCCTAACCCTAACGCGTACCCTAACCCTAACCCCTACCCTAACCCTAACGCGTACCCTAATCCTAACCCGTACCCTAAACCGAGCCCTAACCCTAACACTAACCCTAACCCTAACCCTAGCCCATACCCTACGCCGTACCCGAACCCCTCCCCGAACCCGTACCCTAAGCCGTACCCTAACCCTAACCCTAACCCTAACCCTAAGCTACCCTTGACTGCTTCTGCCTCCAATAGATTTCCTAAGCACTAGTGTTTTAAGGAACAGGTTAAAAAGAGAATCCTAATGTGATTTCTTGAGAATGGGTGTGTTCCTTATCTTATCCTAGTGTCTAAACTCTTCTCCATGGCTGGACCCCCAAATAATATTCCTTTACGTGCTAAGGGGTATCTAGAGAGTGGGATAGGTTTAATAACTACCCTAACCCTAACGAGTACCCTAACCCTAACCCCTACCCTAACCCTAACGCGTACCCTAATCCTAACCCGTACCCTAAACCGAGCCCTAACCCTAACACTAACCCTAACCATACCCTAGCCCATACCCTACGCCGTACCCGAACCCCTCCCCGAACCCGTACCCTAAGCCGTACCCTAACCCTAACCCTAACCCTAACCCTAAGCTACCCTTGACTGCTTCTGCCTCCAATAGATTTCCTAAGCACTAGTGTTTTAAGGAACAGGTTAAAAAGAGAATCCTAATGTGATTTCTTGAGAATGGGTGTGTTCCTTATCTTATCGTAGTGTCTAAACTCTTCTCCATGGCTGGACCCCCAAATGATATTCCTTTACGTGCTAAGGGGTATCTAGAGAGTGGGATAGGTTTAATAACTACCCTAACCCTAACGCGTACCCTAACCCTAACCCCTACCCTAACCCTAACGCGTACCCTAATCCTAACCCGTACCCTAAACCGAGCCCTAACCCTAACACTAACCCTAACCCTAACCCTAGCCCATACCCTACGCCGTACCCGAACCCCTCCCCGAACCCGTACCCTAAGCCGTACCCTAACCCTAACCCTAACCCTAACCCTAACCCTAACCCTAAGCTACCCTTGACTGCTTCTGCCTCCAATAGATTTCCTAAGCACTAGTGTTTTAAGGAACAGGTTAAAAAGAGAATCCTAATGTGATTTCTTGAGAATGGGTGTGTTCCTTATCTTATCCTAGTGTCTAAACTCTTCTCCATTGCTGGAGCCCCAAATAATATTCCTTTACGTGCTAAGGGGTATCTAGAGAGTGGGATAGGTTTAATAACTACCCTAACCCTAACACGTACCCTAACCCTAACCCCTACCCTAACCCTAACGCGTACCCTAATCCTAACCCGTACCCTAAACCGAGCCCTAACCCTAACACTAACCCTAACCCTAACCCTAGCCCATACCCTACGCCGTACCCGAACCCCTCCCCGAACCCGTACCCTAAGCCGTACCCTAACCCTAACCCTAACCCTAACCCTAACCCTAAGCTACCCTTGACTGCTTCTGCCTCCAATAGATTTCCTAAGCACTAGTGTTTTAAGGAACAGGTTAAAAAGAGAATCCTAATGTGATTTCTTGAGAATGGGTGTGTTCCTTATCTTATCCTAGTGTCTAAACTCTTCTCCATGGCTGGACCCCCAAATAATATTCCTTTACGTGCTAAGGGGTATCTAGAGAGTGGGATAGGTTTAATAACTACCCTAACCCTAACGCGTACCCTAACCCTAACCCCTACCCTAACCCTAACGCGTACCCTAATCCTAACCCGTACCCTAAACCGAGCCCTAACACTAACACTAACCCTAACCCTAACCCTAGCCCATAACCTACGCCGTACCGGAACCCCTCCCCGAACCCGTACCCTAAGCCGTACCCTAACCCTAACCCTAAGCCTAACCCTAACCCTAAGCTACCCTTGACTGCTTCTGCCTCCAATAGATTTCCTAAGCACTAGTGTTTTAAGGAACAGGTTAAAAAGAGAATCCTAATGTGATTTCTTGAGAATGGGTGTGTTCCTTATCTTATCCTAGTGTCTAAACTCTTCTCCATGGCTGGACCATCAAATAATATTTCTTTACGTGCTAAGGGGTATCTAGAGAGTGGGATAGGTTTAATAACTACCCTAACCCTAACGCGTACCCTAACCCTAACCCCTACCCTAACCCTAACGCGTACCCTAATCCTAACCCGTACCCTAAACCGAGCCCTAACCCTAACACTAACCCTAACCCTAACCCTAGCCCATACCCTACGCCGTACCCGAACCCCTCCCCGAACCCGTACCCTAAGCCGTACCCTAACCCTAACCCTAACCCTAACCCTAACCCTAAGCTACCCTTGACTGCTTCTTCCTCCAATAGATTTCCTAAGCACTAGTGTTTTAAGGAACAGGTTAAAAAGAGAATCCTAATGTGATTTCTTGAGTATGGGTGTGTTCCTTATCTTATCCTAGTGTCTAAACTCTTCTCCATGGCTGGACCCCCAAATAATATTCCTTTACGTGCTAAGGGGTATCTAGAGAGTGGGATAGGTTTAATAACTACCCTAACCCTAACGCGTACCCTAACCCTAACCCCTACCCTAACCCTAACGCGTACCCTAATCCTAACCCGTACCCTAAACCGAGCCCTAACCCTAACACTAACCCTAACCCTAACCCTAGCCCATACCCTACGCCGTACCCGAACCCCTCCCCGAACCCGTACCCTAAGCCGTACCCTAACCCTAACCCTAACCCTAACCCTAACCCTAAGCTACCCTTGACTGCTTCTGCCTCCAATAGATTTCCTAAGCACTAGTGTTTTTAAGGAACAGGTTAAAAAGAGAATCCAAATGTGATTTCTTGAGAATGGGTGTGTTCCTTATCTTATCCTAGTGTCTAAACTCTTCTCCATGGCTGGACCCCCAAATAATATTCCTTTACGTGCTAAGGGGTATCTAGAGAGTGGGATAGGTTTAATAACTACCCTAACCCTAACGCGTACCCTAACCCTAACCCCTACCCTAACCCTAACGCGTACCCTAATCATAACCCGTACCCTAAACCGAGCCCTAACCCTAACACTAACCCTAACCCTAACCCTAGCCCATACCCTACGCCGTACCCGAACCCCTCCCCGAACCCGTACCCTAAGCCTTACCCTAACCCTAACCCTAACCCTAACCCTAAGCTACCCTTGACTGCTTCTGCCTCCAATAGATTTCCTAAGCACTAGTGTTTTAAGGAACAGGTTAAAAAGAGAATCCAAATGTGATTTCTTGAGAATGGGTGTGTTCCTTATCTTATCCTAGTGTCTAAACTCTTCTCCATGGCTGGACCCCCAAATAATATTCCTTTACGTGCTAAGGGGTATCTAGAGAGTGGGATAGGTTTAATAACTACCCTAACCCTAACGCGTACCCTAACCCTAACCCCTACCCTAACCCTAACGCGTACCCTAATCCTAACCCGTACCCTAAACCGAGCCCTAACCCTAACACTAACCCTAACCATACCCTAGCCCATACCCTACGCCGTACCCGAACCCCTCCCCGAACCCGTACCCTAAGCCGTTCCCTAACCCTAACCCTAACCCTAACCCTAAGCTACCCTTGACTGCTTCTGCCTCCAATAGATTTCCTAAGCACTAGTGTTTTAAGGAACAGGTTAAAAAGAGAATCCTAATGTGATTTCTTGAGAATGGGTGTGTTCCTTATCTTATCGTAGTGTCTAAACTCTTCTCCATGGCTGGACCCCCAAATGATATTCCTTTACGTGCTAAGGGGTATCTAGAGAGTGGGATAGGTTTAATAACTACCCTAACCCTAACGCGTACCCTAACCCTAACCCCTACCCTAACCCTAACGCGTACACTAATCCTAACCCGTACCCTAAACCGAGCCCTAACCCTAACACGAACCCTAACCCTAACCCTAGCCCATACCCTACGCCATACCCGAACCCCTCCCCGAACCCGTACCCTAAGCCGTGCCCTAACCCTAACCCTAACCCTAACCCTAACCCTAAGCTACCCTTGACTGCTTCTGCCTCCAATAGATTTCCTAAGCACTAGTGTTTTAAGGAACAGGTTAAAAAGAGAATCCTAATGTGATTTCTTGAGAATGGGTGTGTTCCTTATCTTATCCTAGTGTCTAAACTCTTCTCCATTGCTGGAGCCCCAAATAATATTCCTTTACGTGCTAAGGGGTATCTAGAGAGTGGGATAGGTTTAATAACTACCCTAACCCTAACACGTACCCTAACCCTAACCCCTACCCTAACCCTAACGCGTACCCTAATCCTAACCCGTACCCTAAACCGAGCCCTAACCCTAACACTAACCCTAACCCTAACCCTAGCCCATACCCTACGCCGTACCCGAACCCCTCCCCGAACCCGTACCCTAAGCCGTACCCTAACCCTAACCCTAACCCTAACCCTAACCCTAAGCTACCCTTGACTGCTTCTGCCTCCAATAGATTTCCTAAGCACTAGTGTTTTAAGGAACAGGTTAAAAAGAGAATCCTAATGTGATTTCTTGAGAATGGGTGTGTTCCTTATCTTATCGTAGTGTCTAAACTCTTCTCCATGGCTGGACCCCCAAATGATATTCCTTTACGTGCTAAGGGGTATCTAGAGAGTGGGATAGGTTTAATAACTACCCTAACCCTAACGCGTACCCTAACCCTAACCCCTACCCTAACCCTAACGCGTACACTAATCCTAACCCGTACCCTAAACCGAGCCCTAACCCTAACACGAACCCTAACCCTAACCCTAGCCCATACCCTACGCCATACCCGAACCCCTCCCCGAACCCGTACCCTAAGCCGTGCCCTAACCCTAACCCTAACCCTAACCCTAACCCTAAGCTACCCTTGACTGCTTCTGCCTCCAATAGATTTCCTAAGCACTAGTGTTTTAAGGAACAGGTTAAAAAGAGAATCCTAATGTGATTTCTTGAGAATGGGTGTGTTCCTTATCTTATCCTAGTGTCTAAACTCTTCTCCATTGCTGGAGCCCCAAATAATATTCCTTTACGTGCTAAGGGGTATCTAGAGAGTGGGATAGGTTTAATAACTACCCTAACCCTAACACGTACCCTAACCCTAACCCCTACCCTAACCCTAACGCGTACCCTAATCCTAACCCGTACCCTAAACCGAGCCCTAACCCTAACACTAACCCTAACCCTAACCCTAGCCCATACCCTACGCCGTACCCGAACCCCTCCCCGAACCCGTACCCTAAGCCGTACCCTAACCCTAACCCTAACCCTAACCCTAACCCTAAGCTACCCTTGACTGCTTCTGCCTCCAATAGATTTCCTAAGCACTAGTGTTTTAAGGAACAGGTTAAAAAGAGAATCCTAATGTGATTTCTTGAGAATGGGTGTGTTCCTTATCTTATCCTAGTGTCTAAACTCTTCTCCATGGCTGGACCCCCAAATAATATTCCTTTACGTGCTAAGGGGTATCTAGAGAGTGGGATAGGTTTAATAACTACCCTAACCCTAACGCGTACCCTAACCCTAACCCCTACCCTAACCCTAACGCGTACCCTAATCCTAACCCGTACCCTAAACCGAGCCCTAACCCTAACACTAACCCTAACCCTAACCCTAGCCCATACCCTACGCCGTACCCGAACCCCTCCCCGAACCCGTACCCTAAGCCGTACCCTAACCCTAACCCTAACCCTAACCCTAAGCTACCCTTGACTTCTTCTGCCTCCAATAGATTTCCTAAGCACTAGTGTTTTAAGGAACAGGTTAAAAAGAGAATCCAAATGTGATTTCTTGAGAATGGGTGTGTTCCTTATCTTATCCTAGTGTCTAAACTCTTCTCCATGGCTGGACCCCCAAATAATATTCCTTTACGTGCTAAGGGGTATCTAGAGAGTGGGATAGGTTTAATAACTACCCTAACCCTAACGCGTACCCTAACCCTAACCCCTACCCTAACCCTAACGCGTACCCTAATCCTAACCCGTAACGTAAACCGAGCCCTAAACCTAACACTAACCCTAACCCTAACCCTAGCCCATACCCTACGCCGTACCCGAACCCCTCCCCGAACCCGTACCCTAAGCCGTACCCTAACCCTAACCCTAACCCTAACCCTAACCCTAAGCTACCCTTGACTGCTTCTGCCTCCAATAGATTTCCTAAGCACTAGTGTTTTAAGGAACAGGTTAAAAAGAGAATCCTAATGTGATTTCTTGAGAATGGGTGTGTTCCTTATCTTATCGTAGTGTCTAAACTCTTCTCCATGGCTGGACCCCCAAATGATATTCCTTTACGTGCTAAGGGGTATCTAGAGAGTGGGATAGGTTTAATAACTACCCTAACCCTAACGCGTACCCTAACCCTAACCCCTACCCTAACCCTAACGCGTACACTAATCCTAACCCGTACCCTAAACCGAGCCCTAACCCTAACACGAACCCTAACCCTAACCCTAGCCCATACCCTACGCCATACCCGAACCCCTCCCCGAACCCGTACCCTAAGCCGTGCCCTAACCCTAACCCTAACCCTAACCCTAACCCTAAGCTACCCTTGACTGCTTCTGCCTCCAATAGATTTCCTAAGCACTAGTGTTTTAAGGAACAGGTTAAAAAGAGAATCCTAATGTGATTTCTTGAGAATGGGTGTGTTCCTTATCTTATCCTAGTGTCTAAACTCTTCTCCATTGCTGGAGCCCCAAATAATATTCCTTTACGTGCTAAGGGGTATCTAGAGAGTGGGATAGGTTTAATAACTACCCTAACCCTAACACGTACCCTAACCCTAACCCCTACCCTAACCCTAACGCGTACCCTAATCCTAACCCGTACCCTAAACCGAGCCCTAACCCTAACACTAACCCTAACCCTAACCCTAGCCCATACCCTACGCCGTACCCGAACCCCTCCCCGAACCCGTACCCTAAGCCGTACCCTAACCCTAACCCTAACCCTAACCCTAACCCTAAGCTACCCTTGACTGCTTCTGCCTCCAATAGATTTCCTAAGCACTAGTGTTTTAAGGAACAGGTTAAAAAGAGAATCCTAATGTGATTTCTTGAGAATGGGTGTGTTCCTTATCTTATCCTAGTGTCTAAACTCTTCTCCATGGCTGGACCCCCAAATAATATTCCTTTACGTGCTAAGGGGTATCTAGAGAGTGGGATAGGTTTAATAACTACCCTAACCCTAACGCGTACCCTAACCCTAACCCCTACCCTAACCCTAACGCGTACCCTAATCCTAACCCGTACCCTAAACCGAGCCCTAACCCTAACACTAACCCTAACCCTAACCCTAGCCCATACCCTACGCCGTACCCGAACCCCTCCCCGAACCCGTACCCTAAGCCGTACCCTAACCCTAACCCTAACCCTAACCCTAAGCTACCCTTGACTTCTTCTGCCTCCAATAGATTTCCTAAGCACTAGTGTTTTAAGGAACAGGTTAAAAAGAGAATCCAAATGTGATTTCTTGAGAATGGGTGTGTTCCTTATCTTATCCTAGTGTCTAAACTCTTCTCCATGGCTGGACCCCCAAATAATATTCCTTTACGTGCTAAGGGGTATCTAGAGAGTGGGATAGGTTTAATAACTACCCTAACCCTAACGCGTACCCTAACCCTAACCCCTACCCTAACCCTAACGCGTACCCTAATCCTAACCCGTAACGTAAACCGAGCCCTAAACCTAACACTAACCCTAACCCTAACCCTAGCCCATACCCTACGCCGTACCCGAACCCCTCCCCGAACCCGTACCCTAAGCCGTACCCTAACCCTAACCCTAACCCTAACCCTAACCCTAAGCTACCCTTGACTGCTTCTGCCTCCAATAGATTTCCTAAGCACTAGTGTTTTAAGGAACAGGTTAAAAAGAGAATCCTAATGTGATTTCTTGAGAATGGGTGTGTTCCTTATCTTATCGTAGTGTCTAAACTCTTCTCCATGGCTGGACCCCCAAATGATATTCCTTTACGTGCTAAGGGGTATCTAGAGAGTGGGATAGGTTTAATAACTACCCTAACCCTAACGCGTACCCTAACCCTAACCCCTACCCTAACCCTAACGCGTACACTAATCCTAACCCGTACCCTAAACCGAGCCCTAACCCTAACACGAACCCTAACCCTAACCCTAGCCCATACCCTACGCCATACCCGAACCCCTCCCCGAACCCGTACCCTAAGCCGTGCCCTAACCCTAACCCTAACCCTAACCCTAACCCTAAGCTACCCTTGACTGCTTCTGCCTCCAATAGATTTCCTAAGCACTAGTGTTTTAAGGAACAGGTTAAAAAGAGAATCCTAATGTGATTTCTTGAGAATGGGTGTGTTCCTTATCTTATCCTAGTGTCTAAACTCTTCTCCATTGCTGGAGCCCCAAATAATATTCCTTTACGTGCTAAGGGGTATCTAGAGAGTGGGATAGGTTTAATAACTACCCTAACCCTAACACGTACCCTAACCCTAACCCCTACCCTAACCCTAACGCGTACCCTAATCCTAACCCGTACCCTAAACCGAGCCCTAACCCTAACACTAACCCTAACCCTAACCCTAGCCCATACCCTACGCCGTACCCGAACCCCTCCCCGAACCCGTACCCTAAGCCGTACCCTAACCCTAACCCTAACCCTAACCCTAACCCTAAGCTACCCTTGACTGCTTCTGCCTCCAATAGATTTCCTAAGCACTAGTGTTTTAAGGAACAGGTTAAAAAGAGAATCCTAATGTGATTTCTTGAGAATGGGTGTGTTCCTTATCTTATCCTAGTGTCTAAACTCTTCTCCATGGCTGGACCCCCAAATAATATTCCTTTACGTGCTAAGGGGTATCTAGAGAGTGGGATAGGTTTAATAACTACCCTAACCCTAACGCGTACCCTAACCCTAACCCCTACCCTAACCCTAACGCGTACCCTAATCCTAACCCGTACCCTAAACCGAGCCCTAACCCTAACACTAACCCTAACCCTAACCCTAGCCCATACCCTACGCCGTACCCGAACCCCTCCCCGAACCCGTACCCTAAGCCGTACCCTAACCCTAACCCTAACCCTAACCCTAAGCTACCCTTGACTTCTTCTGCCTCCAATAGATTTCCTAAGCACTAGTGTTTTAAGGAACAGGTTAAAAAGAGAATCCAAATGTGATTTCTTGAGAATGGGTGTGTTCCTTATCTTATCCTAGTGTCTAAACTCTTCTCCATGGCTGGACCCCCAAATAATATTCCTTTACGTGCTAAGGGGTATCTAGAGAGTGGGATAGGTTTAATAACTACCCTAACCCTAACGCGTACCCTAACCCTAACCCCTACCCTAACCCTAACGCGTACCCTAATCCTAACCCGTAACGTAAACCGAGCCCTAAACCTAACACTAACCCTAACCCTAACCCTAGCCCATACCCTACGCCGTACCCGAACCCCTCCCCGAACCCGTACCCTAAGCCGTACCCTAACCCTAACCCTAACCCTAACCCTAACCCTAAGCTACCCTTGACTGCTTCTGCCTCCAATAGATTTCCTAAGCACTAGTGTTTTAAGGAACAGGTTAAAAAGAGAATCCTAATGTGATTTCTTGAGAATGGGTGTGTTCCTTATCTTATCGTAGTGTCTAAACTCTTCTCCATGGCTGGACCCCCAAATGATATTCCTTTACGTGCTAAGGGGTATCTAGAGAGTGGGATAGGTTTAATAACTACCCTAACCCTAACGCGTACCCTAACCCTAACCCCTACCCTAACCCTAACGCGTACACTAATCCTAACCCGTACCCTAAACCGAGCCCTAACCCTAACACGAACCCTAACCCTAACCCTAGCCCATACCCTACGCCATACCCGAACCCCTCCCCGAACCCGTACCCTAAGCCGTGCCCTAACCCTAACCCTAACCCTAACCCTAACCCTAAGCTACCCTTGACTGCTTCTTCCTCCAATAGATTTCCTAAGCACTAGTGTTTTAAGGAACAGGTTAAAAAGAGAATCCTAATGTGATTTCTTGAGAATGGGTGTGTTCCTTATCTTATCCTAGTGTCTAAACTCTTCTCCATTGCTGGAGCCCCAAATAATATTCCTTTACGTGCTAAGGGGTATCTAGAGAGTGGGATAGGTTTAATAACTACCCTAACCCTAACACGTACCCTAACCCTAACCCCTACCCTAACCCTAACGCGTACCCTAATCCTAACCCGTACCCTAAACCGAGCCCTAACCCTAACACTAACCCTAACCCTAACCCTAGCCCATACCCTACGCCGTACCCGAACCCCTCCCCGAACCCGTACCCTAAGCCGTACCCTAACCCTAACCCTAACCCTAACCCTAACCCTAAGCTACCCTTGACTGCTTCTGCCTCCAATAGATTTCCTAAGCACTAGTGTTTTAAGGAACAGGTTAAAAAGAGAATCCTAATGTAATTTCTTGAGAATGGGTGTGTTCCTTATCTTATCCTAGTGTCTAAACTCTTCTCCATGGCTGGACCCCCAAATAATATTCCTTTACGTGCTAAGGGGTATCTAGAGAGTGGGATAGGTTTAATAACTACCCTAACCCTAACGCGTACCCTAACCCTAACCCCTACCCTAACCCTAACGCGTACCCTAATCCTAACCCGTACCCTAAACCGAGCCCTAACCCTAACACTAACCCTAACCCTAACCCTAGCCCATACCCTACGCCGTACCCGAACCCCTCCCCGAACCCGTACCCTAAGCCGTACCCTAACCCTAACCCTAACCCTAACCCTAAGCTACCCTTGACTTCTTCTGCCTCCAATAGATTTCCTAAGCACTAGTGTTTTAAGGAACAGGTTAAAAAGAGAATCCAAATGTGATTTCTTGAGAATGGGTGTGTTCCTTATCTTATCCTAGTGTCTAAACTCTTCTCCATGGCTGGACCCCCAAATAATATTCCTTTACGTGCTAAGGGGTATCTAGAGAGTGGGATAGGTTTAATAACTACCCTAACCCTAACGCGTACCCTAACCCTAACCCCTACCCTAACCCTAACGCGTACCCTAATCCTAACCCGTAACGTAAACCGAGCCCTAAACCTAACACTAACCCTAACCCTAACCCTAGCCCATACCCTACGCCGTACCCGAACCCCTCCCCGAACCCGTACCCTAAGCCGTACCCTAACCCTAACCCTAACCCTAACCCTAACCCTAAGCTACCCTTGACTGCTTCTGCCTCCAATAGATTTCCTAAGCACTAGTGTTTTAAGGAACAGGTTAAAAAGAGAATCCTAATGTGATTTCTTGAGAATGGGTGTGTTCCTTATCTTATCGTAGTGTCTAAACTCTTCTCCATGGCTGGACCCCCAAATGATATTCCTTTACGTGCTAAGGGGTATCTAGAGAGTGGGATAGGTTTAATAACTACCCTAACCCTAACGCGTACCCTAACCCTAACCCCTACCCTAACCCTAACGCGTACACTAATCCTAACCCGTACCCTAAACCGAGCCCTAACCCTAACACGAACCCTAACCCTAACCCTAGCCCATACCCTACGCCATACCCGAACCCCTCCCCGAACCCGTACCCTAAGCCGTGCCCTAACCCTAACCCTAACCCTAACCCTAACCCTAAGCTACCCTTGACTGCTTCTGCCTCCAATAGATTTCCTAAGCACGAGTGTTTTAAGGAACAGGTTAAAAAGAGAATCCTAATGTGATTTCTTGAGAATGGGTGTGTTCCTTATCTTATCCTAGTGTCTAAACTCTTCTCCATGGCTGGACCCCCAAATAATATTCCTTTACGTGCTAAGGGGTATCTAGAGAGTGGGATAGGTTTAATAACTACCCTAACCCTAACGCGTACCCTAACCCTAACCCCTACCCTAACCCTAACGCGTATCCTAATCCTAACCCGTACCCTAAACCGAGCCCTAACCCTAACACTAACCCTAACCATACCCTAGCCCATACCCTACGCCATACCCGAACCCCTCCCCGAACCCGTACCCTAAGCCGTACCCTAACCCTAACCCTAACCCTAACCCTAAGCTACCCTTGACTGCTTCTGCCTCCAATAGATTTCCTAAGCACTAGTGTTTTAAGGAACAGGTTAAAAAGAGAATCCTAATGTGATTTCTTGAGAATGGGTGTGTTCCTTATCTTATCCTAGTCTCTAAACTCTTCTCCATGGCTGGACCCCCAAATAATACTCCTTTACGTGCTAAGGGGTATCTAGAGAGTGGGATAGGTTTAATAACTACCCTAACCCTAACGCGTACCCTAATCCTAACCCTAACGCGTACCCTAATCCTAACCTGTACCCTAAACCGAGCCCTAACCCTAACACTAACCCTAACCCTAACCCTAGCCCATACCCTACGCCGTACCCGAACCCCTCCCCGAACCCGTACCCTAAGCCGTACCCTAACCCTAACCCTAACCCTAACCCTAACCCTAAGCTACCTTTGACTGCTTCTGCCTCCAATAGATTTCCTAAGCACTAGTGTTTTAAGGAACAGGTTGAAAAGAGAATCCTAATGTGATTTCTTGAGAATGGGTGTGTTCCTTATCTTATCCTAGTGTCTAAACTCTTCTCCATTGCTGGACCATCAAATAATATTCCTTTACGTGCTAAGGGGTATCTAGAGAGTGGGGTAGGTTTAATAACTACCCTAACCCTAACGCGTACCCTAACCCTAACCCCTACCCTAACCCTAACGCGTACCCTAATCCTAACCCGTACCCTAAACCGAGCCCTAACCCTAACACTAACCCTAACCCTAACCCTAGCCCATACCCTACGCCGTACCCGAACCCCTCCCCGAACCCGTACCCTAAGCCGTACCCTAACCCTAACCCTAACCCTAACCCTAACCCTAAGCTACCCTTGACTGCTTCTTCCTCCAATAGATTTCCTAAGCACTAGTGTTTTAAGGAACAGGTTAAAAAGAGAATCCTAATGTGATTTCTTGAGAATGGGTGTGTTCCTTATCTTATCCTAGTGTCTAAACTCTTCTCCATGGCTGGACCCCCAAATAATATTACTTTACGTGCTAAGGGGTATCTAGAGAGTGGGATAGGTTTAATAACTACCCTAACCCTAACGCGTACCCTAACCCTAACCCCTACCCTAACCCTAACGCGTACCCTAATCCTAACCCGTACCCTAAACCGAGCCCTAACCCTAACACTAACCCTAACCCTAACCCTAGCCCATACCCTACGCCGTACCCGAACCCCTCCCCGAACCCGTACCCTAAGCCGTACCCTAACCCTAACCCTAACCCTAACCCTAAGCTACCCTTGACTGCTTCTGCCTCCAATAGATTTCCTAAGCACTAGTGTTTTAAGGAACAGGTTAAAAAGAGAATCCAAATGTGATTTCTTGAGAATGGGTGTGTTCCTTATCTTATCGTAGTGTCTAAACTCTTCTCCATGGCTGGACCCCCAAATAATATTCCTTTACGTGCTAAGGGGTATCTAGAGAGTGGGATAGGTTTAATAACTACCCTAACCCTAACGCGTACCCTAACCCTAACCCCTACCCTAACCCTAACGCGTACCCTAATCCTAACCCGTACCCTAAACCGAGCCCTAACCCTAACACTAACCCTAACCATACCCTACCCCATACCCTACGCCGTACCCGAACCCCTCCCCGAACCCGTACCCTAAGCCGTACCCTAACCCTAACCCTAACCCTAACCCTAAGCTACCCTTGACTGCTTCTGCCTCCAATAGATTTCCTAAGCACTAGTGTTTTAAGGAACAGGTTAAAAAGAGAATCCTAATGTGATTTCTTGAGAATGGGTGTGTTCCTTATCTTATCGTAGTGTCTAAACTCTTCTCCATGGCTGGACCCCCAAATGATATTCCTTTACGTGCTAAGGGGTATCTAGAGAGTGGGATAGGTTTAATAACTACCCTAACCCTAACGCGTACCCTAACCCTAACCCCTACCCTAACCCTATCGCGTACACTAATCCTAACCCGTACCCTAAACCGAGCCCTAACCCTAACACGAACCCTAACCCTAACCCTAGCCCATACCCTACGCCATACCCGAACCCCTCCCCGAACCCGTACCCTAAGCCGTACCCTAACCCTAACCCTAACCCTAACCCTAACCCTAAGCTACCCTTGACTGCTTCTGCCTCCAATAGATTTCCTAAGCACTAGTGTTTTAAGGAACAGGTTAAAAAGAGAATCCTAATGTGATTTCTTGAGAATGGGTGTGTTCCTTATCTTATCCTAGTGTCTAAACTCTTCTCCATTGCTGGAGCCCCAAATAATATTCCTTTACGTGCTAAGGGGTATCTAGAGAGTGGGATAGGATTAATAACTACCCTAACCCTAACACGTACCCTAACCCTAACCCCTACCCTAACCCTAACGCGTACCCTAATCCTAACCCGTACCCTAAACCGAGCCCTAAACCTAACACTAACCCTAACCCTAACCCTAGCCCATACCCTACGCCGTACCCGAACCCCTCCCCGAACCCGTACCCTAAGCCGTACCCTAACCCTAACCCTAACCCTAACCCTAACCCTAAGCTACCCTTGACTGCTTCTGCCTCCAATAGATTTCCTAAGCACTAGTGTTTTAAGGAACAGGTTAAAAAGAGAATCCTAATGTGATTTCTTGAGAATGGGTGTGTTCCTTATCTTATCCTAGTGTCTAAACTCTTCTCCATGGCTGGACCCCCAAATAATATTCCTTTACGTGCTAAGGGGTATCTAGAGAGTGGGATAGGTTTAATAACTACCCTAACCCTAACGCGTACCCTAACCCTAACCCCTACCCTAACCCTAACGCGTACCCTAATCCTAACCCGTACCCTAAACCGAGCCCTAACACTAACACTAACCCTAACCCTAACCCTAGCCCATAACCTACGCCGTACCAGAACCCCTCCCCGAACCCGTACCCTAAGCCGTACCCTAACCCTAACCCTAACCCTAACCCTAACCCTAAGCTACCCTTGACTGCTTCTGCCTCCAATAGATTTCCTAAGCACTAGTGTTTTAAGGAACAGGTTAAAAAGAGAATCCTAATGTGATTTCTTGAGAATGGGTGTGTTCCTTATCTTATCGTAGTGTCTAAACTCTTCTCCATTGCTGGACCCCCAAATGATATTCCTTTACGTGCTAAGGGGTATCTAGAGAGTGGGATAGGTTTAATAACTACCCTAACCCTAACGCGTACCCTAACCCTAACCCCTACCCTAACCCTAACGCGTACCCTAATCCTAACCCGTACCCTAAACCGAGCCCTAACCCTAACACTAACCCTAACCCTAACCCTAGCCCATACCCTACGCCGTACCCGAACCCCTCCCCGATCCCGTACCCTAAGCCGTACCCTAACCCTAACCCTAACCCTAACCCTAACCCTAAGCTACCCTTGACTGCTTCTGCCTCCAATAGATTTCCTAAGCACTAGTGTTTTAAGGAACAGGTTAAAAAGAGAATCCTAATGTGATTTCTTGAGAATGGGTGTGTTCCTTATCTTATCCTAGTGTCTAAACTCTTCTCCATTGCTGGAGCCCCAAATAATATTCCTTTACGTGCTAAGGGGTATCTAGAGAGTGGGATAGGTTTAATAACTACCCTAACCCTAACACGTACCCTAACCCTAACCCCTACCCTAACCCTAACGCGTACCCTAATCCTAACCCGTACCCTAAACCGAGCCCTAACCCTAACACTAACCCTAACCCTAACCCTAGCCCATACCCTACGCCGTACCCGAACCCCTCCCCGAACCCGTACCCTAAGCCGTACCCTAACCCTAACCCTAACCCTAACCCTAAGCTACCCTTGACTGCTTCTGCCTCCAATAGATTTCCTAAGCACTAGTGTTTTAAGGAACAGGTTAAAAAGAGAATCCAAATGTGATTTCTTGAGAATGGGTGTGTTCCTTATCTTATCGTAGTGTCTAAACTCTTCTCCATGGCTGGACCCCCAAATAATATTCCTTTACGTGCTAAGGGGTATCTAGAGAGTGGGATAGGTTTAATAACTACCCTAACCCTAACGCGTACCCTAACCCTAACCCCTACCCTAACCCTAACGCGTACCCTAATCCTAACCCGTACCCTAAACCGAGCCCTAACCCTAACACTAACCCTAACCATACCCTACCCCATACCCTACGCCGTACCCGAACCCCTCCCCGAACCCGTACCCTAAGCCGTACCCTAACCCTAACCCTAACCCTAACCCTAAGCTACCCTTGACTGCTTCTGCCTCCAATAGATTTCCTAAGCACTAGTGTTTTAAGGAACAGGTTAAAAAGAGAATCCTAATGTGATTTCTTGAGAATGGGTGTGTTCCTTATCTTATCGTAGTGTCTAAACTCTTCTCCATGGCTGGACCCCCAAATGATATTCCTTTACGTGCTAAGGGGTATCTAGAGAGTGGGATAGGTTTAATAACTACCCTAACCCTAACGCGTACCCTAACCCTAACCCCTACCCTAACCCTATCGCGTACACTAATCCTAACCCGTACCCTAAACCGAGCCCTAACCCTAACACGAACCCTAACCCTAACCCTAGCCCATACCCTACGCCATACCCGAACCCCTCCCCGAACCCGTACCCTAAGCCGTACCCTAACCCTAACCCTAACCCTAACCCTAACCCTAAGCTACCCTTGACTGCTTCTGCCTCCAATAGATTTCCTAAGCACTAGTGGTTTAAGGAACAGGTTAAAAAGAGAATCCTAATGTGATTTCTTGAGAATGGGTGTGTTCCTTATCTTATCCTAGTGTCTAAACTCTTCTCCATTGCTGGAGCCCCAAATAATATTCCTTTACGTGCTAAGGGGTATCTAGAGAGTGGGATAGGATTAATAACTACCCTAACCCTAACACGTACCCTAACCCTAACCCCTACCCTAACCCTAACGCGTACCCTAATCCTAACCCGTACCCTAAACCGAGCCCTAACCCTAACACTAACCCTAACCCTAACCCTAGCCCATACCCTACGCCGTACCCGAACCCCTCCCCGAACCCGTACCCTAAGCCGTACCCTAACCCTAACCCTAACCCTAACCCTAACCCTAAGCTACCCTTGACTGCTTCTGCCTCCAATAGATTTCCTAAGCACTAGTGTTTTAAGGAACAGGTTAAAAAGAGAATCCTAATGTGATTTCTTGAGAATGGGTGTGTTCCTTATCTTATCCTAGTGTCTAAACTCTTCTCCATGGCTGGACCCCCAAATAATATTCCTTTACGTGCTAAGGGGTATCTAGAGAGTGGGATAGGTTTAATAACTACCCTAACCCTAACGCGTACCCTAACCCTAACCCCTACCCTAACCCTAACGCGTACCCTAATCCTAACCCGTACCCTAAACCGAGCCCTAACACTAACACTAACCCTAACCCTAACCCTAGCCCATAACCTACGCCGTACCAGAACCCCTCCCCGAACCCGTACCCTAAGCCGTACCCTAACCCTAACCCTAACCCTAACCCTAACCCTAAGCTACCCTTGACTGCTTCTGCCTCCAATAGATTTCCTAAGCACTAGTGTTTTAAGGAACAGGTTAAAAAGAGAATCCTAATGTGATTTCTTGAGAATGGGTGTGTTCCTTATCTTATCGTAGTGTCTAAACTCTTCTCCATGGCTGGACCCCCAAATGATATTCCTTTACGTGCTAAGGGGTATCTAGAGAGTGGGATAGGTTTAATAACTACCCTAACCCTAACGCGTACCCTAACCCTAACCCCTACCCTAACCCTAACGCGTACCCTAATCCTAACCCGTACCCTAAACCGAGCCCTAACCCTAACACTAACCCTAACCCTAACCCTAGCCCATACCCTACGCCGTACCCGAACCCCTCCCCGATCCCGTACCCTAAGCCGTACCCTAACCCTAACCCTAACCCTAACCCTAACCCTAAGCTACCCTTGACTGCTTCTGCCTCCAATAGATTTCCTAAGCACTAGTGTTTTAAGGAACAGGTTAAAAAGAGAATCCTAATGTGATTTCTTGAGAATGGGTGTGTTCCTTATCTTATCCTAGTGTCTAAACTCTTCTCCATTGCTGGAGCCCCAAATAATATTCCTTTACGTGCTAAGGGGTATCTAGAGAGTGGGATAGGTTTAATAACTACCCTAACCCTAACACGTACCCTAACCCTAACCCCTACCCTAACCCTAACGCGTACCCTAATCCTAACCCGTACCCTAAACCGAGCCCTAACCCTAACACTAACCCTAACCCTAACCCTAGCCCATACCCTACGCCGTACCCGAACCCCTCCCCGAACCCGTACCCTAAGCCGTACCCTAACCCTAACCCTAACCCTAACCCTAAGCTACCCTTGACTGCTTCTGCCTCCAATAGATTTCCTAAGCACTAGTGTTTTAAGGAACAGGTTAAAAAGAGAATCCTAATGTGATTTCTTGAGAATGGGTGTGTTCCTTATCTTATCCTAGTGTCTAAACTCTTCTCCATGGCTGGACCCCCAAATAATATTCCTTTACGTGCTAAGGGGTATCTAGAGAGTGGGATAGGTTTAATAACTACCCTAACCCTAACGCGTACCCTAACCCTAACCCCTACCCTAACCCTAACGCGTACCCTAATCCTAACCCGTACCCTAAACCGAGCCCTAACACTAACACTAACCCTAACCCTAACCCTAGCCCATAACCTACGCCGTACCGGAACCCCTCCCCGAACCCGTACCCTAAGCCGTACCCTAACCCTAACCCTAAGCCTAACCCTAACCCTAAGCTACCCTTGACTGCTTCTGCCTCCAATAGATTTCCTAAGCACTAGTGTTTTAAGGAACAGGTTAAAAAGAGAATCCTAATGTGATTTCTTGAGAATGGGTGTGTTCCTTATCTTATCCTAGTGTCTAAACTCTTCTCCATGGCTGGACCCCCAAATGATATTCCTTTACGTGCTAAGGGGTATCTAGAGAGTGGGATAGGTTTAATAACTACCCTAACCCTAACGTGTACCCTAACCCTAACCCCTACCCTAACCCTAACGCGTACCCTAATCCTAACCCGTACCCTAAACCGAGCCCTAACCCTAACACTAACCCTAACCCTAACCCTAGCCCATACCCTACGCCGTGCCCGAACCCCTCCCCGAACCCGTACCCTAAGCCGTACCCTAACCCTAACCCTAACCCTAACCCTAACCCTAAGCTACCCTTGACTGCTTCTGCCTCCAATAGATTTCCTAAGCACTAGTGTTTTAAGGAACAGGTTAAAAAGAGAATCCTAATGTGATTTCTTGAGAATGGGTGTGTTCCTTATCTTATCCTAGTGTCTAAACTCTTCTCCATTGCTGGAGCCCCAAATAATATTCCTTTACGTGCTAAGGGGTATCTAGAGAGTGGGATAGGTTTAATAACTACCCTAACCCTAACACGTACCCTAACCCTAACCCTTACCCTAACCCTAACGCGTACCCTAATCCTAACCCGTACCCTAAACCGAGCCCTAACCCTAACACTAACCCTAACCCTAACCCTAGCCCATACCCTACGCCGTACCCGAACCCCTCCCCGAACCCGTACCCTAAGCCGTACCCTAACCCTAACCCTAACCCTAACCCTAACCCTAAGCTACCCTTGACTGCTTCTGCCTCCAATAGATTTCCTAAGCACTAGTGTTTTAAGGAACAGGTTAAAAAGAGAATCCTAATGTGATTTCTTGAGAATGGGTGTGTTCCTTATCTTATCGTAGTGTCTAAACTCTTCTCCATGGCTGGACCCCCAAATGATATTCCTTTACGTGCTAAGGGGTATCTAGAGAGTGGGATAGGTTTAATAACTACCCTAACCCTAACGCGTACCCTAACCCTAACCCCTACCCTAACCCTAACGCGTACCCTAATCCTAACCCGTACCCTAAACCGAGCCCTAACCCTAACACTAACCCTAACCCTAACCCTAGCCCATACCCTACGCCGTACCCGAACCCCTCCCCGATCCCGTACCCTAAGCCGTACCCTAACCCTAACCCTAACCCTAACCCTAACCCTAAGCTACCCTTGACTGCTTCTGCCTCCAATAGATTTCCTAAGCACTAGTGTTTTAAGGAACAGGTTAAAAAGAGAATCCTAATGTGATTTCTTGAGAATGGGTGTGTTCCTTATCTTATCCTAGTGTCTAAACTCTTCTCCATTGCTGGAGCCCCAAATAATATTCCTTTACGTGCTAAGGGGTATCTAGAGAGTGGGATAGGTTTAATAACTACCCTAACCCTAACACGTACCCTAACCCTAACCCCTACCCTAACCCTAACGCGTACCCTAATCCTAACCCGTACCCTAAACCGAGCCCTAACCCTAACACTAACCCTAACCCTAACCCTAGCCCATACCCTACGCCGTACCCGAACCCCTCCCCGAACCCGTACCCTAAGCCGTACCCTAACCCTAACCCTAACCCTAACCCTAAGCTACCCTTGACTGCTTCTGCCTCCAATAGATTTCCTAAGCACTAGTGTTTTAAGGAACAGGTTAAAAAGAGAATCCTAATGTGATTTCTTGAGAATGGGTGTGTTCCTTATCTTATCCTAGTGTCTAAACTCTTCTCCATGGCTGGACCCCCAAATAATATTCCTTTACGTGCTAAGGGGTATCTAGAGAGTGGGATAGGTTTAATAACTACCCTAACCCTAACGCGTACCCTAACCCTAACCCCTACCCTAACCCTAACGCGTACCCTAATCCTAACCCGTACCCTAAACCGAGCCCTAACACTAACACTAACCCTAACCCTAACCCTAGCCCATAACCTACGCCGTACCGGAACCCCTCCCCGAACCCGTACCCTAAGCCGTACCCTAACCCTAACCCTAAGCCTAACCCTAACCCTAAGCTACCCTTGACTGCTTCTGCCTCCAATAGATTTCCTAAGCACTAGTGTTTTAAGGAACAGGTTAAAAAGAGAATCCTAATGTGATTTCTTGAGAATGGGTGTGTTCCTTATCTTATCCTAGTGTCTAAACTCTTCTCCATGGCTGGACCCCCAAATGATATTCCTTTACGTGCTAAGGGGTATCTAGAGAGTGGGATAGGTTTAATAACTACCCTAACCCTAACGCGTACCCTAACCCTAACCCCTACCCTAACCCTAACGCGTACCCTAATCCTAACCCGTACCCTAAACCGAGCCCTAACCCTAACACTAACCCTAACCCTAACCCTAGCCCATACCCTACGCCGTGCCCGAACCCCTCCCCGAACCCGTACCCTAAGCCGTACCCTAACCCTAACCCTAACCCTAACCCTAACCCTAAGCTACCCTTGACTGCTTCTGCCTCCAATAGATTTCCTAAGCACTAGTGTTTTAAGGAACAGGTTAAAAAGAGAATCCTAATGTGATTTCTTGAGAATGGGTGTGTTCCTTATCTTATCCTAGTGTCTAAACTCTTCTCCATTGCTGGAGCCCCAAATAATATTCCTTTACGTGCTAAGGGGTATCTAGAGAGTGGGATAGGTTTAATAACTACCCTAACCCTAACACGTACCCTAACCCTAACCCTTACCCTAACCCTAACGCGTACCCTAATCCTAACCCGTACCCTAAACCGAGCCCTAACCCTAACACTAACCCTAACCCTAACCCTAGCCCATACCCTACGCCGTACCCGAACCCCTCCCCGAACCCGTACCCTAAGCCGTACCCTAACCCTAACCCTAACCCTAACCCTAACCCTAAGCTACCCTTGACTGCTTCTGCCTCCAATAGATTTCCTAAGCACTAGTGTTTTAAGGAACAGGTTAAAAAGAGAATCCTAATGTGATTTCTTGAGAATGGGTGTGTTCCTTATCTTATCGTAGTGTCTAAACTCTTCTCCATGGCTGGACCCCCAAATGATATTCCTTTACGTGCTAAGGGGTATCTAGAGAGTGGGATAGGTTTAATAACTACCCTAACCCTAACGCGTACCCTAACCCTAACCCCTACCCTAACCCTAACGCGTACCCTAATCCTAACCCGTAGCCTAAACCGAGCCCTAACCCTAACACTAACCCTAACCCTAACCCTAGCCCATACCCTACGCCGTGCCCGAACCCCTCCCCGAACCCGTACCCTAAGCCGTACCCTAACCCTAACCCTAACCCTAACCCTAACCCTAAGCTACCCTTGACTGCTTCTGCCTCCAATAGATTTCCTAAGCACTAGTGTTTTAAGGAACAGGTTAAAAAGAGAATCCTAATGTGATTTCTTGAGAATGGGTGTGTTCCTTATCTTATCGTAGTGTCTAAACTCTTCTCCATGGCTGGACCCCCAAATGATATTCCTTTACGTGCTAAGGGGTATCTAGAGAGTGGGATAGGTTTAATAACTACCCTAACCCTAACGCGTACCCTAACCCTAACCCCTACCCTAACCCTAACGCGTACCCTAATCCTAACCCGTACCCTAAACCGAGCCCTAACCCTAACACTAACCCTAACCCTAACCCTAGCCCATACCCTACGCCGTACCCGAACCCCTCCCCGATCCCGTACCCTAAGCCGTACCCTAACCCTAACCCTAACCCTAACCCTAACCCTAAGCTACCCTTGACTGCTTCTGCCTCCAATAGATTTCCTAAGCACTAGTGTTTTAAGGAACAGGTTAAAAAGAGAATCCTAATGTGATTTCTTGAGAATGGGTGTGTTCCTTATTTTATCCTAGTGTCTAAACTCTTCTCCATTGCTGGAGCCCCAAATAATATTCCTTTACGTGCTAAGGGGTATCTAGAGAGTGGGATAGGTTTAATAACTACCCTAACCCTAACACGTACCCTAACCCTAACCCCTACCCTAACCCTAACGCGTACCCTAATCCTAACCCGTACCCTAAACCGAGCCCTAACCCTAACACTAACCCTAACCCTAACCCTAGCCCATACCCTACGCCGTACCCGAACCCCTCCCCGAACCCGTACCCTAAGCCGTACCCTAACCCTAACCCTAACCCTAACCCTAACCCTAAGCTACCCTTGACTGCTTCTGCCTCCAATAGATTTCCTAAGCACTAGTGTTTTAAGGAACAGGTTAAAAAGAGAATCCTAATGTGATTTCTTGAGAATGGGTGTGTTCCTTATCTTATCCTAGTGTCTAAACTCTTCTCCATGGCTGGACCCCCAAATAATATTCCTTTACGTGCTAAGGGGTATCTAGAGAGTGGGATAGGTTTAATAACTACCCTAACCCTAACGCGTACCCTAACCCTAACCCCTACCCTAACCCTAACGCGTACCCTAATCCTAACCCGTACCCTAAACCGAGCCCTAACACTAACACTAACCCTAACCCTAACCCTAGCCCATAACCTACGCCGTACCGGAACCCCTCCCCGAACCCGTACCCTAAGCCGTACCCTAACCCTAACCCTAAGCCTAACCCTAACCCTAAGCTACCCTTGACTGCTTCTGCCTCCAATAGATTTCCTAAGCACTAGTGTTTTAAGGAACAGGTTAAAAAGAGAATCCTAATGTGATTTCTTGAGAATGGGTGTGTTCCTTATCTTATCGTAGTGTCTAAACTCTTCTCCATGGCTGGACCCCCAAATGATATTCCTTTACGTGCTAAGGGGTATCTAGAGAGTGGGATAGGTTTAATAACTACCCTAATCCTAACGCGTACCCTAACCCTAACCCCTACCCTAACCCTAACGCGTACCCTAATCCTAACCCGTACCCTAAACCGAGCCCTAACCCTAACACTAACCCTAACCCTAACCCTAGCCCATACCCTACGCCGTGCCCGAACCCCTCCCCGAACCCGTACCCTAAGCCGTACCCTAACCCTAACCCTAACCCTAACCCTAACCCTAAGCTACCCTTGACTGCTTCTGCCTCCAATAGATTTCCTAAGCACTAGTGTTTTAAGGAACAGGTTAAAAAGAGAATCCTAATGTGATTTCTTGAGAATGGGTGTGTTCCTTATCTTATCCTAGTGTCTAAACTCTTCTCCATTGCTGGAGCCCCAAATAATATTCCTTTACGTGCTAAGGGGTATCTAGAGAGTGGGATAGGTTTAATAACTACCCTAACCCTAACACGTACCCTAACCCTAACCCTTACCCTAACCCTAACGCGTACCCTAATCCTAACCCGTACCCTAAACCGAGCCCTAACCCTAACACTAACCCTAACCCTAACCCTAGCCCATACCCTACGCCGTACCCGAACCCCTCCCCGAACCCGTACCCTAAGCCGTACCCTAACCCTAACCCTAACCCTAACCCTAACCCTAAGCTACCCTTGACTGCTTCTGCCTCCAATAGATTTCCTAAGCACTAGTGTTTTAAGGAACAGGTTAAAAAGAGAATCCTAATGTGATTTCTTGAGAATGGGTGTGTTCCTTATCTTATCCTAGTGTCTAAACTCTTCTCCATGGCTGGACCCCCAAATAATATTCCTTTACGTGCTAAGGGGTATCTAGAGAGTGGGATAGGTTTAATAACTACCCTAACCCTAACACGTACCCTAACCCTAACCCCTACCCTAACCCTAACGCGTACCCTAATCCTAACCCGTACCCTAAACCGAGCCCTAACACTAACACTAACCCTAACCCTAACCCATAACCTACGCCGTAACGGAACCCCTCCCCGAACCCGTACCCTAAGCCGTACCCTAACCCTAACCCTAAGCCTAACCCTAACCCTAAGCTACCCTTGACTGCTTCTGCCTCCAATAGATTTCCTAAGCACTAGTGTTTTAAGGAACAGGTTAAAAAGAGAATCCTAATGTGATTTCTTGAGAATGGGTGTGTTCCTTTTCTTATCCTAGTGTCTAAACTCTTCTCCATGGCTGGACCCCCAAATAATATTCCTTTACGTGCTAAGGGGTATCTAGAGAGTGGGATAGGTTTAATAACTACCCTAACCCTAACGCGTACCCTAACCCTAACCCCTACCCTAACCCTAACGTGTACCCTAATCCTAACCCGTACCCTAAACCGAGCCCTAACACTAACACTAACCCTAAGCCTAACCCTAGCCCATAACCTACGCCGTACCGGAACCCCTCCCCGAACCCGTACCCTAAGCCGTACCCTAACTCTAACCCTAACCCTAACCCTAACCCTAAGCTACCCTTGACTGCTTCTGCCTCCAATAGATTTCCTAAGCACTAGTGTTTTAAGGAACAGGTTAAAAAGAGAATCCTAATGTGATTTCTTGAGAATGGGTGTGTTCCTTATCTTATCCTAGTGTCTAAACTCTTCTCCATGGCTGGACCCCCAAATAATATTCCTTTACGTGCTAAGGGGTATCTAGAGAGTGGGATAGGTTTAATAACTACCCTAACCCTAACGCGTACCCTAACCCTAACCCCTACCCTAACCCTAACGCGTACCCTAATCCTAACCCGTACCCTAAACCGAGCCCTAACCCTAACACTAACCCTAACCATACCCTAGCCCATACCCTACGCCGTACCCGAACCCCTCCCCGAACCCGTACCCTAAGCCGTACCCTAACCCTAACCCTAACCCTAACCCTAAGCTACCCTTGACTGCTTCTGCCTCCAATAGATTTCCTAAGCACTAGTGTTTTAAGGAACAGGTTAAAAAGAGAATCCTAATGTGATTTCTTGAGAATGGGTGTGTTCCTTATCTTATCCTAGTGTCTAAACTCTTCTCCATTGCTGGAGCCCCAAATAATATTCCTTTACGTGCTAAGCGGTATCTAGAGAGTGGGATAGGTTTAATAACTACCCTAACCCTAACACGTAACCTAACCCTAACCCTTACCCTAACCCTAACGCGTACCCTAATCCTAACCCGTACCCTAAACCGAGCCCTAACCCTAACACTAACCCTAACCCTAACCCTAGCCCATACCCTACGCCGTACCCGAACCCCTCCCCGAACCCGTACCCTAAGCCGTACCCTAACCCTAACCCTAACCCTAACCCTAACACTAAGCTACCCTTGACTGCTTCTGCCTCCAATAGATTTCCTAAGCACTAGTGTTTTAAGGAACAGGTTAAAAAGAGAATCCTAATGTGATTTCTTGAGAATGGGTGTGTTCCTTATCTTATCCTAGTGTCTAAACTCTTCTCCATGGCTGGACCCCCAAATAATATTCCTTTACGTGCTAAGGGGTATCTAGAGAGTGGGATAGGTTTAATAACTACCCTAACACTAACGCGTACCCTAACCCTAACCCCTACCCTAACCCTAACGCGTACCCTAATCCTAACCCGTACCCTAAACCGAGCCCTAACACTAACACTAACCCTAACCCTAACCCTAGCCCATAACCTACGCCGTAACGGAACCCCTCCCCGAACCCGTACCCTAAGCCGTACCCTAACCCTAACCCTAACCCTAAGCTACCCTTGACTGCTTCTGCCTCCAATAGATTTCCTAAGCACTAGTGTTTTAAGGAACAGGTTAAAAAGAGAATCCTAATGTGATTTCTTGAGAATGGGTGTGTTCCTTATCTTATCCTAGTGTCTAAACTCTTCTCCATGGCTGGACCATCAAATAATATTTCTTTACGTGCTAAGGGGTATCTAGAGAGTGGGATAGGTTTAATAACTACCCTAACCCTAACGCGTACCCTAACCCTAACCCCTACCCTAACCCTAACGCTTACCCTAATCCTAACCCGTACCCTAAACCGAGCCCTAACCCTAACACTAACCCTAACCCTAACCCTAGCCCATACCCTACGCCGTACCCGAACCCCTCCCCGAACCCGTACCCTAAGCCGTACCCTAACCCTAACCCTAACCCTAACCCTAACCCTAAGCTACCCTTGACTGCTTCTTCCTCCAATAGATTTCCTAAGCACTAGTGTTTTAAGGAACAGGTTAAAAAGAGAATCCTAATGTGATTTCTTGAGAATGGGTGTGTTCCTTATCTTATCCTAGTGTCTAAACTCTTCTCCATGGCTGGACCCCCAAATAATATTCCTTTACGTGCTAAGTGGTATCTAGAGAGTGGGATAGGTTTAATAACTACCCTAACCCTAATGCGTACCCTAACCATAACCCCTACCCTAACCCTAACGCGTACCCTAATCCTAACCCGTACCCTAAACCGAGCCCTAACCCTAACACTAACCCTAACCCTAACCCTAGCCCATACCCTACGCCGTACCCGAACCCCTCCCCGAACCCGTACCCTAAGCCGTACCCTAACCCTAACCCTAACCCTAACCCTAACCCTAAGCTACCCTTGACTGCTTCTGCCTCCAATAGATTTCCTAAGCACTAGTGTTTTAAGGAACAGGTTAAAAAGAGAATCCAAATGTGATTTCTTGAGAATGGGTGTGTTCCTTATCTTATCCTAGTGTCTAAACTCTTCTCCATGGCTGGACCCACAAATAATACTCCTTTACGTGCTAAGGGGTATCTAGAGAGTGGGATAGGTTTAATAACTACCCTAACCCTAACGCATACCCTAACCCTAACCCCTACCCTAACCCTAACGCGTACCCTAATCCTAAGCCGTACCCTAAACCGAGCCCTAACACTAACACTAACCCTAACCCTAACCCTAGCCCATAACCTACGCCGTACCGGAACCCCTCCCCGAACCCGTACCCTAAGCCGTACCCTAACTCTAACCCTAACCCTAACCCTAACCCTAAGCTACCCTTGACTGCTTCTGCCTCCAATAGATTTCCTAAGCACTAGTGTTTTAAGGAACAGGTTAAAAAGAGAATCCTAATGTGATTTCTTGAGAATGGGTGTGTTCCTTATCTTATCCTAGTGTCTAAACTCTTCTCCATGGCTGGACCCCCAAATAATATTCCTTTACGTGCTAAGGGGTATCTAGAGAGTGGGATAGGTTTAATAACTACCCTAACCCTAACGCGTACCCTAACCCTAACCCCTACCCTAACCCTAACGCGTACCCTAATCCTAACCCGTACCCTAAACCGAGCCCTAACCCTAACACTAACCCTAACCATACCCTAGCCCATACCCTACGCCGTACCCGAACCCCTCCCCGAACCCGTACCCTAAGCCGTACCCTAACCCTAACCCTAACACTAACCCTAAGCTACCCTTGACTGCTTCTGCCTCCAATAGATTTCCTAAGCACTAGTGTTTTAAGGAACAGGTTAAAAAGAGAATCCTAATGTGATTTCTTGAGAATGGGTGTGTTCCTTATCTTATCGTAGTGTCTAAACTCTTCTCCATGGCTGGACCCCCAAATGATATTCCTTTACGTGCTAAGGGGTATCTAGAGAGTGGGATAGGTTTAATAACTACCCTAACCCTAACACGTACCCTAACCCTAACCCTTACCCTAACCCTAACGCGTACCCTAATCCTAACCCGTACCCTAAACCGAGCCCTAACCCTAACACTAACCCTAACCCTAACCCTAGCCCATACCCTACGCCGTACCCGAACCCCTCCCCGAACCCGTACCCTAAGCCGTACCCTAACCCTAACACTAACCCTAACCCTAACACTAAGCTACCCTTGACTGCTTCTGCCTCCAATAGATTTCCTAAGCACTAGTGTTTTAAGGAACAGGTTAAAAAGAGAATCCTAATGTGATTTCTTGAGAATGGGTGTGTTCCTTATCTTATCCTAGTGTCTAAACTCTTCTCCATGGCTGGATCCCCAAATAATATTCCTTTACGTGCTAAGGGGTATCTAGAGAGTGGGATAGGTTTAATAACTACCCTAACCCTAACGCGTACCCTAACCCTAACCCCTACCCTAACCCTAACGCGTACCCTAATCCTAACCCGTACCCTAAACCGAGCCCTAACACTAACACTAACCCTAACCCTAACCCTAGCCCATAACCTACGCCGTAACGGAACCCCTCCCCGAACCCGTACCCTAAGCCGTACCCTAACCCTAACCCTAACCCTAACCCTAACCCTAAGCTACCCTTGACTGCTTCTGCCTCCAATAGATTTCCTAAGCACTAGTGTTTTAAGGAACAGGTTAAAAAGAGAATCCTAATGTGATTTCTTGAGAATGGGTGTGTTCCTTATCTTATCCTAGTGTCTAAACTCTTCTCCATGGCTGGACCATCAAATAATATTTCTTTACGTGCTAAGGGGTATCTAGAGAGTGGGATAGGTTTAATAACTACCCTAACCCTAACGCGTACCCTAACCCTAACCCCTACCCTAACCCTAACGCGTACCCTAATCCTAACCCGTACCCTAAACCGAGCCCTAACCCTAACACTAACCCTAACCCTAACCCTAGCCCATACCCTACGCCGTACCCGAACCCCTCCCCGAACCCGTACCCTAAGCCGTACCCTAACCCTAACCCTAACCCTAACCCTAACCCTAAGCTACCCTTGACTGCTTCTTCCTCCAATAGATTTCCTAAGCACTAGTGTTTTAAGGAACAGGTTAAAAAGAGAATCCTAATGTGATTTCTTGAGAATGGGTGTGTTCCTTATCTTATCCTAGTGTCTAAACTCTTCTCCATGGCTGGACCCCCAAATAATATTCCTTTACCTGCTAAGTGGTATCTAGAGAGTGGGATAGGTTTAATAACTACCCTAACCCTAATGCGTACCCTAACCATAACCCCTACCCTAACCCTAACGCGTACCCTAATCCTAACCCGTACCCTAAACCGAGCCCTAACCCTAACACTAACCCTAACCCTAACCCTAGCCCATACCCTACGCCGTACCCGAACCCCTCCCCGAACCCGTACCCTAAGCCGTACCCTAACCCTAACCCTAACCCTAACCCTAACCCTAAGCTACCCTTGACTGCTTCTGCCTCGAATAGATTTCCTAAGCACTAGTGTTTTAAGGAACAGGTTAAAAAGAGAATCCAAATGTGATTTCTTGAGAATGGGTGTGTTCCTTATCTTATCCTAGTGTCTAAACTCTTCTCCATGGCTGGACCCACAAATAATACTCCTTTACGTGCTAAGGGGGATCTAGAGAGTGGGATAGGTTTAATAACTACCCTAACCCTAACGCGTACCCTAACCCTAACCCCTACCCTAACCCTAACGCGTACCCTAATCCTAACCCGTACCCTAAACCGAGCCCTAACCCTAACACTAACCCTAACCCTAACCCTAGCCCATACCCTACGCCGTACCCGAACCCCTCCCCGAACCCGTACCCTAAGCCGTACCCTAACCCTAACCCTAACCCTAACCCTAACCCTAAGCTACCCTTCACTGCTTCTGCCTCCAATAGATTTCCTAAGCACTAGTGTTTTAAGGAACAGGTTAAAAAGAGAATCCTAATGTGATTTCTTGAGAATGGGTGTGTTCCTTATCTTATCCTAGTGTCTAAACTCTTCTCCATGGCTGGACCCCCAAATAATATTCCTTTACGTGCTAAGGGGTATCTAGAGAGTGGGATAGGTTTAATAACTACCCTAACCCTAACGCGTACCCTAACCCTAACCCCTACCCTAACCCTAACGCGTACCCTAATCCTAACCCGTACCCTAAACCGAGCCCTAACCCTAACACTAACCCTAACCCTAACCCTAGCCCATACCCTACGCCGTACCCGAACCCCTCCCCGAACCCGTACCCTAAGCCGTACCCTAACCCTAACCCTAACCCTAACCCTAAGCTACCCTTGACTGCTTCTGCCTCCAATAGATTTCCTAAGCACTAGTGTTTTAAGGAACAGGTTAAAAATAGAATCCTAAAGTGATTTCTTGAGAATGGGTGTGTTCCTTATCTTATCCTAGTGTCTAAACTCTTCTCCATGGCTGGACCCCCAAATAATACTCCTTTACGTGCTAAGGGGTATCTAGAGAGTGGGATAGGTTTAATAACTACCCTAACCCTAACGCGTACAATAACCCTAACCCCTACCCTAACCCTAATGCGTACCCTAATCCTAACCTGTACCCTAAACCGAGCCCTAACCCTAACACTAACCCTAACCCAAACCCTAGCCCATACCCTACGCCGTACCCGAACCCCTCCCCGAACCCGTACCCTAAGCCGTACCCTAACCCTAACCCTAACCCTAACCCTAAGCTACCCTTGACTGCTTCTGCCTCCAATAGATTTCCTAAGCACTAGTGTTTTAAGGAACAGGTTTAAAAGAGAATCCTAATGTGATTTCTTGAGAATGGGTGTGTTCCTTATCTTATCCTAGTGTCTAAACTCTTCTCCATTGCTGGACCATCAAATAATATTCCTTTACGTGCTAAGGGGTATCTAGAGAGTGGGATAGGTTTAATAACTACCCTAACCCTAACGCGTACCCTAACCCTAACCCCTACCCTAACCCTAACGCGTACCCTAATCCTAACCCGTACCCTAAACCGAGCCCTAACCCTAACACTAACCCTAACACTAACCCTAGCCCATACCCTACGCCGTACCCGAACCCCTCCCCGAACCCGTACCCTAAGCCGTACCCTAACCCTAACCCTAACCCTAACCCTAACCCTAAGCTACCCTTGACTGCTTCTTCCTCCAATAGATTTCCTAAGCACTAGTGTTTTAAGGAACAGGTTAAAAAGAGAATCCTAATGTGATTTCTTGAGAATGGGTGTGTTCCTTATCTTATCCTAGTGTCTAAACTCTTCTCCATGGCTGGACCCCCAAATAATATTCCTTTACGTTCTAAGGGGTATCTAGAGAGTGGGATAGGTTTAATAACTACCCTAACCCTAACGCGTACCCTAACCCTAACCCCTACCCTAACCCTAACGCGTACCCTAATCCTAACCCGTACCCTAAACCGAGCCCTAACCCTAACACTAACCCTAACCATACCCTAGCCCATACCCTACGCCGTACCCGAACCCCTCCCCGAACCCGTACCCTAAGCCGTACCCTAACCCTAACCCTAACCCTAACCCTAAGCTACCCTTGACTGCTTCTGCCTCCAATAGATTTCCTAAGCACTAGTGTTTTAAGGAACAGGTTAAAAAGAGAATCCTTATGTGATTTCTTGAGAATGGGTGTGTTCCTTATCTTATCGTAGTGTCTAAACTCTTCTCCATGGCTGGACCCCCAAATGATATTCCTTTACGTCCTAAGGGGTATCTAGAGAGTGGGATAGGTTTAATAACTACCCTAACCCTAATGCGTACCGTAACCCTAACCCCTACCCTAACCCTAACGCGTACCCTAATCCTAACCCGTACCCTAAACCGAGCCCTAACCCTAACACTAACCCTAACCCTAACCCTAGCCCATACCCTACGCCGTACCCGAACCCCTCCCCGAACCCGTACCCTAAGCCGTACCCTAACCCTAACCCTAACCCTAACCCTAACCCTAAGCTACCCTTGACTGCTTCTTCCTCCAATAGATTTCCTAAGCACTAGTGTTTTAAGGAACAGGTTAAAAAGAGAATCCTAATGTGATTTCTTGAGAATGGGTGTGTTCCTTATCTTATCCTAGTGTCTAAACTCTTCTCCATGGCTGGACCCCCAAATAATATTCCTTTACGTGCTAAGGGGTATCTAGAGAGTGGGATAGGTTTAATAACTACCCTAACCCTAATGCGTACCCTAACCATAACCCCTACCCTAACCCTAACGCGTACCCTAATCCTAACCCGTACCCTAAACCGAGCCCTAACCCTTACACTAACCCTAACCCTAACCCTAGCCCATACCCTACGCCGTACCCGAACCCCTCCCCGAACCCGTACCCTAAGCCATACCCTAACCCTAACCCTAACCCTAACCCTAACCCTAACCCTAAGCTACCCTTGACTGCTTCTGCCTCCAATAGATTTCCTAAGCACTAGTGTTTTAAGGAACAGGTTAAAAAGAGAATCCAAATGTGATTTCTTGAGAATGGGTGTGTTCCTTATCTTATCCTAGTGTCTAAACTCTTCTCCATGGCTGGACCCCCAAATAATATTCCTTTACGTGCTAAGGGGTATCTAGAGAGTGGGATAGGTTTAATAACTACCCTAACCCTAACGCGTAACCTAACCCTAACCCCTACCCTAACCCTAACGCGTACCCTAATCCTAACCCTTACCCTAAACCGAGCCCTAACCCTAACACTAACCCTAACCCTAACCCTAGCCCATACCCTACGCCGTACCCGAACCCCTCCCCGAACCCGTACCCTAAGCCGTACCCTAACCCTAACCCTAACCCTAACCCTAACCCTAAGCTACCCTTGACTGCTTCTGCCTCCAATAGATTTCCTAAGCACTAGTGTTTTAAGGAACAGGTTAAAAAGAGAATCCTAATGTGATTTCTTGAGAATGGGTGTGTTCCTTATCTTATCCTAGTGTCTAAACTCTTCTCCATGGCTGGACCCACAAATAATATTCCTTTACGTGTTAAGGGGTATCTAGAGAGTGGGATAGGTTTAATAACTACCCTAACCCTAACGCGTACCCTAACCCTAACCCCTACCCTAACCCTAACGCGTACCCTAATCCTAACCCGTACCCTAAACCGAGCCCTAACCCTAACACTAACCCTAACCCTAACCCTAGCCCATACCCTACGCCGTACCCGAACCCCTCCCCGAACCCGTACCCTAAGCCGTACCCTAACCCTAACCCTAACCCTAACCCTAACCCTAAGCTACCCTTGACTGCTTCTGCCTCCAATACATTTCCTAAGCACTAGTGTTTTAAGGAACAGGTTTAAAAGAGAATCCTAATGTGATTTCTTGAGAATGGGTGTGTTCCTTATCTTATCCTAGTGTCTAAACTCTTCTCCATTGCTGGACCATCAAATAATATTCCTTTACGTGCTAAGGGGTATCTAGAGAGTGGGATAGGTTTAATAACTACCCTAACCCTAACGCGTACCCTAACCCTAACCCCTACCCTAACCCTAACGCGTACCCTAATCCTAACCCGTACCCTAAACCGAGCCCTAACCCTAACACTAACCCTAACCCTAACCCTAGCCCATACCCTACGCCGTACCCGAAACCCTCCCCGAACCCGTACCCTAAGCCGTACCCTAACCCTAACCCTAACCCTAACCCTAACCCTAAGCTACCCTTCACTGCTTCTGCCTCCAATAGATTTCCTAAGCACTAGTGTTTTAAGGAACAGGTTAAAAAGAGAATCCTAAAGTGATTTCTTGAGAATGGGTGTGTTCCTTATCTTATCCTAGTGTCTAAACTCTTCTCCATGGCTGGACCCCCAAATAATACTCCTTTACGTGCTAAGGGGTATCTAGAGAGTGGGATAGGTTTAATAACTACCCTAACCCTAACGCGTACACTAACCCTAACCCCTACCCTAACCCTAATGCGTACCCTAATCCTAACCTGTACCCTAAACCGAGCCCTAACCCTAACACTAACCCTAACCCTAACCCTAGCCCATACCCTACGCCGTACCCGAACCCCTCCCCGAACACGTACCCTAAGCCGTACCCTAACCCTAACCCTAACCCTAACCCTAACCCTAAGCTACCCTTGACTGCTTCTGCCTCCAATAGATTTCCTAAGCACTAGTGTTTTAAGGAACAGGTTTAAAAGAGAATCCTAATGTGATTTCTTGAGAATGGGTGTGTTCCTTATCTTATCCTAGTGTCTAAACTCTTCTCCATTGCTGGACCATCAAATAATATTCCTTTACGTGCTAAGGGGTATCTAGAGAGTGGGATAGGTTTAATAACTACCCTAACCCTAACGCGTACCCTAACCCTAACCCCTACCCTAACCCTAACGCGTACCCTAATCCTAACCCGTACCCTAAACCGAGCCCTAACCCTAACACTAACCCTAACCCTAACCCTAGCCCATACCCTACGCCGTACCCGAACCCCTCCCCGAACCCGTACCCTAAGCCGTACCCTAACCCTAACCCTAACCCTAACCCTAACCCTAAGCTACCCTTGACTGCTTCTTCCTCCAATAGATTTCCTAAGCACTAGTGTTTTAAGGAACAGGTTAAAAAGAGAATCCTAATGTGATTTCTTGAGAATGGGTGTGTTCCTTATCTTATCCTAGTGTCTAAACTCTTCTCCATGGCTGGACCCCCAAATAATATTCCTTTACGTGCTAAGGGGTATCTAGAAAGTGGGATAGGTTTAATAACTACCCTAACCCTAACGCGTAACCTAACCCTAACTCCTACCCTAACCCTAACGCGTACCCTAATCCTAACCCGTACCCTAAACCGAGCCCTAACCCTAACACTAACCCTAACCCTAACCCTAGCCCATACCCTACGCCGTACCCGAACCCCTCCCCGAACCCGTACCCTAAGCCGTACCCTAACCCTAACCCTAACCCTAACCCTAACCCTAAGCTACCCTTGACTGTTTCTGCCTCCAATAGATTTCCTAAGCACTAGTGTTTTAAGGAACAGGTTAAAAAGAGAATCCTAATGTGATTTCTTGAGAATGGGTGTGTTCCTTATCTTATCCTAGTGTCTAAACTCTTCTCCATGGCTGGACCCCCAAATAATACTCCTTTACGTGCTAAGGGGTATCTAGAGAGTGGGATAGGTTTAATAACTACCCTAACCCTAACGCGTACCCTAACCCTAACCCTAACGCGTACCCTAATCCTAACCTGTACCCTAAACCTAGCCCTAACCCTAACACTAACCTTAACCCTAACCCTAGCCCATACCCTACGCCGTACCCGAACCCCTCCCCGAACCCGTACCCTAAGCCGTACCCTAACCCTAACCCTAACCCTAACCCTAACCCTAAGCTACCCTTGACTGCTTCTGCCTCCAATAGATTTCCTAAGCACTAGTGTTTTAAGGAACAGGTTGAAAAGAGAATCCTAATGTGATTTCTTGAGAATGGGTGTGTTCCTTATCTTATACTAGTGTCTAAACTCTTCTCCATTCCTGGACCATCAAATAATATTCCTTTACGTGCTAAGGGGTATCTAGAGAGTGGGATAGGTTTAATAACTACCCTAACCCTAACGCGTACCCTAACCCTAACCCCTACCCTAACCCTAACGCGTACCCTAATCCTAACCCGTACCCTAAACCGAGCCCTAACCCTAACACTAACCCTAACCCTAACCCTAGCCCATACCCTACGCCGTACCCGAACCCCTCCCCGAACCCGTACCCTAAGCCGTACCCTAACCCTAACCCTAACCCTAACCCTAACCCTAAGCTACCCTTGACTGCTTCTTCCTCCAATAGATTTCCTAAGCACTAGTGTTTTAAGGAACAGGTTAAAAAGAGAATCCTAATGTGATTTCTTGAGAATGGGTGTGTTCCTTATCTTATCCTAGTGTCTAAACTCTTCTCCATGGCTGGACCCCCAAATAATATTCCTTTACGTGCTAAGGGGTATCTAGAGAGTGGGATAGGTTTAATAACTACCCTAACCCTAATGCGTACCCTAACCATAACCCCTACCCTAACCCTAACGCGTACCCTAATCCTAACCCGTACCCTAAACCGAGCCCTAACCCTTACACTAACCCTAACCCTAACCCTAGCCCATACCCTACGCCGTACCCGAACCCCTCCCCAAACCCGTACCCTAAGCCGTACCCTAACCCTAACCCTAACCCTAACCCTAACCCTAACCCTAAGCTACCCTTGACTGCTTCTGCCTCCAATAGATTTCCTAAGCACTAGTGTTTTAAGGAACAGGTTAAAAAGAGAATCCAAATGTGATTTCTTGAGAATGGGTGTGTTCCTTATCTTATCCTAGTGTCTAAACTCTTCTCCATGGCTGGACCCCCAAATAATATTCCTTTACGTGCTAAGGGGTATCTAGAGAGTGGGATAGGTTTAATAACTACCCTAACCCTAACGCGTAACCTAACCCTAACCCCTACCCTAACCCTAACGCGTACCCTAATCCTAACCCGTACCCTAAACCGAGCCCTAACCCTAACACTAACCCTAACCCTAACCCTAGCCCATACCCTACGCCGCACCCGAACCCCTCCCCGAACCCGTACCCTAAGCCGTACCCTAACCCTAACCCTAACCCTAACCCTAACCCTAAGCTACCCTTGACTGTTTCTGCCTCCAATAGATTTCCTAAGCACTAGTGTTTTAAGGAACAGGTTAAAAAGAGAATCCTAATGTGATTTCTTGAGAATGGGTGTGTTCCTTATCTTATCCTAGTGTCTAAACTCTTCTCCATGGCTGGACCCCCAAATAATACTCCTTTACGTGCTAAGGGGTATCTAGAGAGTGGGATAGGTTTAATAACTACCCTAACCCTAACGCGTACCCTAACCCTAACCCTAACGCGTACCCTAATCCTAACCTGTACCCTAAACCTAGCCCTAACCCTAACACTAACCTTAACCCTAACCCTAGCCCATACCCTACGCCGTACCCGAACCCCTCCCCGAACCCGTACCCTAAGCCGTACCCTAACCCTAACCCTAACCCTAACCCTAACCCTAAGCTACCCTTGACTGCTTCTGCCTCCAATAGATTTCCTAAGCACTAGTGTTTTAAGGAACAGGTTGAAAAGAGAATCCTAATGTGATTTCTTGAGAATGGGTGTGTTCCTTATCTTATACTAGTGTCTAAACTCTTCTCCATTCCTGGACCATCAAATAATATTCCTTTACGTGCTAAGGGGTATCTAGAGAGTGGGATAGGTTTAATAACTACCCTAACCCTAACGCGTACCCTAACCCTAACCCCTACCCTAACCCTAACGCGTACCCTAATCCTAACCCGTACCCTAAACCGAGCCCTAACCCTAACACTAACCCTAACCCTAACCCTAGCCCATACCCTACGCCGTACCCGAACCCCTCCCCGAACCCGTACCCTAAGCCGTACCCTAACCCTAACCCTAACCCTAACCCTAACCCTAAGCTACCCTTGACTGCTTCTTCCTCCAATAGATTTCCTAAGCACTAGTGTTTTAAGGAACAGGTTAAAAAGAGAATCCTAATGTGATTTCTTGAGAATGGGTGTGTTCCTTATCTTATCCTAGTGTCTAAACTCTTCTCCATGGCTGGACCCCCAAATAATATTCCTTTACGTGCTAAGGGGTATCTAGAGAGTGGGATAGGTTTAATAACTACCCTAACCCTAATGCGTACCCTAACCATAACCCCTACCCTAACCCTAACGCGTACCCTAATCCTAACCCGTACCCTAAACCGAGCCCTAACCCTTACACTAACCCTAACCCTAACCCTAGCCCATACCCTACGCCGTACCCGAACCCCTCCCCGAACCCGTACCCTAAGCCGTACCCTAACCCTAACCCTAACCCTAACCCTAACCCTAACCCTAACCCTAAGCTACCCTTGACTGCTTCTGCCTCCAATAGATTTCCTAAGCACTAGTGTTTTAAGGAACAGGTTAAAAAGAGAATCCAAATGTGATTTCTTGAGAATGGGTGTGTTCCTTATCTTATCCTAGTGTCTAAACTCTTCTCCATGGCTGGACCCCCAAATAATATTCCTTTACGTGCTAAGGGGTATCTAGAGAGTGGGATAGGTTTAATAACTACCCTAACCCTAACGCGTAACCTAACCCTAACCCCTACCCTAACCCTAACGCGTACCCTAATCCTAACCCTTACCCTAAACCGAGCCCTAACCCTAACACTAACCCTAACCCTAACCCTAGCCCATAACCTACGCCGTACCCGAACCCCTCCCCGAACCCGTACCCTAAGCCGTACCCTAACCCTAACCCTAACCCTAACCCTAACCCTAAGCTACCCTTGACTGCTTCTGCCTCCAATAGATTTCCTAAGCACTAGTGTTTTAAGGAACAGGTTAAAAAGAGAATCCTAATGTGATTTCTTGAGAATGGGTGTGTTCCTTATCTTATCCTAGTGTCTAAACTCTTCTCCATGGCTGGACCCACAAATAATATTCCTTTACGTGCTAAGGGGTATCTAGAGAGTGGGATAGGTTTAATAACTACCCTAACCCTAACGCGTACCCTAACCCTAACCCCTACCCTAACCCTAACGCGTACCCTAATCCTAACCCGTACCCTAAACCGAGCCCTAACCCTAACACTAACCCTAACCCTAACCCTAGCCCATACCCTACGCCGTACCCGAACCCCTCCCCGAACCCGTACCCTAAGCCGTACCCTAACCCTAACCCTAACCCTAACCCTAACCCTAAGCTACCCTTGACTGCTTCTGCCTCCAATACATTTCCTAAGCACTAGTGTTTTAAGGAACAGGTTTAAAAGAGAATCCTAATGTGATTTCTTGAGAATGGGTGTGTTCCTTATCTTATCCTAGTGTCTAAACTCTTCTCCATTGCTGGACCATCAAATAATATTCCTTTACGTGCTAAGGGGTATCTAGAGAGTGGGATAGGTTTAATAACTACCCTAACCCTAACGCGTACCCTAACCCTAACCCCTACCCTAACCCTAACGCGTACCCTAATCCTAACCCGTACCCTAAACCGAGCCCTAACCCTAACACTAACCCTAACCCTAACCCTAGCCCATACCCTACGCCGTACCCGAAACCCTCCCCGAACCCGTACCCTAAGCCGTACCCTAACCCTAACCCTAACCCTAACCCTAACCCTAAGCTACCCTTCACTGCTTCTGCCTCCAATAGATTTCCTAAGCACTAGTGTTTTAAGGAACAGGTTAAAAAGAGAATCCTAAAGTGATTTCTTGAGAATGGGTGGGTTCCTTATCTTATCCTAGTGTCTAAACTCTTCTCCATGGCTGGACCCCCAAATAATACTCCTTTACGTGCTAAGGGGTATCTAGAGAGTGGGATAGGTTTAATAACTACCCTAACCCTAACGCGTACACTAACCCTAACCCCTACCCTAACCCTAATGCGTACCCTAATCCTAACCTGTACCCTAAACCGAGCCCTAACCCTAACACTAACCCTAACCCTAACCCTAGCCCATACCCTACGCCGTACCCGAACCCCTCCCCGAACACGTACCCTAAGCCGTACCCTAACCCTAACCCTAACCCTAACCCTAACCCTAAGCTACCCTTGACTGCTTCTGCCTCCAATAGATTTCCTAAGCACTAGTGTTTTAAGGAACAGGTTAAAAAGAGAATCCTAATGTGATTTCTTGAGAATGGGTGTGTTCCTTATCTTATCCTAGTGTCTAAACTCTTCTCCATGGCTGGACCCCCAAATAATACTCCTTTACGTGCTAAGGGGTATCTAGAGAGTGGGATAGGTTTAATAACTACCCTAACCCTAACGCGTACCCTAACCCTAACCCTAACGCGTACCCTAATCCTAACCTGTACCCTAAACCTAGCCCTAACCCTAACACTAACCTTAACCCTAACCCTAGCCCATACCCTACGCCGTACCCGAACCCCTCCCCGAACCCGTACCCTAAGCCGTACCCTAACCCTAACCCTAACCCTAACCCTAACCCTAAGCTACCCTTGACTGCTTCTGCCTCCAATAGATTTCCTAAGCACTAGTGTTTTAAGGAACAGGTTGAAAAGAGAATCCTAATGTGATTTCTTGAGAATGGGTGTGTTCCTTATCTTATACTAGTGTCTAAACTCTTCTCCATTCCTGGACCATCAAATAATATTCCTTTACGTGCTAAGGGGTATCTAGAGAGTGGGATAGGTTTAATAACTACCCTAACCCTAACGCGTACCCTAACCCTAACCCCTACCCTAACCCTAACGCGTACCCTAATCCTAACCCGTACCCTAAACCGAGCCCTAACCCTAACACTAACCCTAACCCTAACCCTAGCCCATACCCTACGCCGTACCCGAACCCCTCCCCGAACCCGTACCCTAAGCCGTACCCTAACCCTAACCCTAACCCTAACCCTAACCCTAAGCTACCCTTGACTGCTTCTTCCTCCAATAGATTTCCTAAGCACTAGTGTTTTAAGGAACAGGTTAAAAAGAGAATCCTAATGTGATTTCTTGAGAATGGGTGTGTTCCTTATCTTATCCTAGTGTCTAAACTCTTCTCCATGGCTGGACCCCCAAATAATATTCCTTTATGTGCTAAGGGGTATCTAGAGAGTGGGATAGGTTTAATAACTACCCTAACCCTAACGCGTACCCTAACCCTAACCCCTACCCTAACCCTAACGCGTACCCTAATCCTAACCCGTACCCTAAACCGAGCCCTAACCCTAACACTAACCCTAACCCTAACCCTAGCCCATACCCTACGCCGTACCCGAACCCCTCCCCGAACCCGTACCCTAAGCCGTACCCTAACCCTAACCCTAACCCTAACCCTAACCCTAACCCTAAGCTACCCTTGACTGCTTCTGCCTCCAATAGATTTCCTAAGCACTAGTGTTTTAAGGAACAGGTTAAAAAGAGAATCCAAATGTGATTTCTTGAGAATGGGTGTGTTCCTTATCTTATCCTAGTGTCTAAACTCTTCTCCATGGCTGGACCCCCAAATAATATTCCTTTACGTGCTAAGGGGTATCTAGAGAGTGGGATAGGTTTAATAACTACCCTAACCCTAACGCGTAACCTAACCCTAACCCCTACCCTAACCCTAACGCGTACCCTAATCCTAACCCTTACCCTAAACCGAGCCCTAACCCTAACACTAACCCTAACCCTAACCCTAGCCCATAACCTACGCCGTACCCGAACCCCTCCCCGAACCCGTACCCTAAGCCGTACCCTAACCCTAACCCTAACCCTAACCCTAACCCTAAGCTACCCTTGACTGCTTCTGCCTCCAATAGATTTCCTAAGCACTAGTGTTTTAAGGAACAGGTTAAAAAGAGAATCCTAATGTGATTTCTTGAGAATGGGTGTGTTCCTTATCTTATCCTAGTGTCTAAACTCTTCTCCATGGCTGGACCCACAAATAATATTCCTTTACGTGCTAAGGGGTATCTAGAGAGTGGGATAGGTTTAATAACTACCCTAACCCTAACGCGTACCCTAACCCTAACCCCTACCCTAACCCTAACGCGTACCCTAATCCTAACCCGTACCCTAAACCGAGCCCTAACCCTAACACTAACCCTAACCCTAACCCTAGCCCATACCCTACGCCGTACCCGAACCCCTCCCCGAACCCGTACCCTAAGCCGTACCCTAACCCTAACCCTAACCCTAACCCTAACCCTAAGCTACCCTTGACTGCTTCTGCCTCCAATACATTTCCTAAGCACTAGTGTTTTAAGGAACAGGTTTAAAAGAGAATCCTAATGTGATTTCTTGAGAATGGGTGTGTTCCTTATCTTATCCTAGTGTCTAAACTCTTCTCCATTGCTGGACCATCAAATAATATTCCTTTACGTGCTAAGGGGTATCTAGAGAGTGGGATAGGTTTAATAACTACCCTAACCCTAACGCGTACCCTAACCCTAACCCCTACCCTAACCCTAACGCGTACCCTAATCCTAACCCGTACCCTAAACCGAGCCCTAACCCTAACACTAACCCTAACCCTAACCCTAGCCCATACCCTACGCCGTACCCGAAACCCTCCCCGAACCCGTACCCTAAGCCGTACCCTAACCCTAACCCTAACCCTAACCCTAACCCTAAGCTACCCTTCACTGCTTCTGCCTCCAATAGATTTCCTAAGCACTAGTGTTTTAAGGAACAGGTTAAAAAGAGAATCCTAAAGTGATTTCTTGAGAATGGGTGTGTTCCTTATCTTATCCTAGTGTCTAAACTCTTCTCCATGGCTGGACCCCCAAATAATACTCCTTTACGTGCTAAGGGGTATCTAGAGAGTGGGATAGGTTTAATAACTACCCTAACCCTAACGCGTACACTAACCCTAACCCCTACCCTAACCCTAATGCGTACCCTAATCCTAACCTGTACCCTAAACCGAGCCCTAACCCTAACACTAACCCTAACCCTAACCCTAGCCCATACCCTACGCCGTACCCGAACCCCTCCCCGAACACGTACCCTAAGCCGTACCCTAACCCTAACCCTAACCCTAACCCTAACCCTAAGCTACCCTTGACTGCTTCTGCCTCCAATAGATTTCCTAAGCACTAGTGTTTTAAGGAACAGGTTAAAAAGAGAATCCTAATGTGATTTCTTGAGAATGGGTGTGTTCCTTATCTTATCCTAGTGTCTAAACTCTTCTCCATGGCTGGACCCCCAAATAATACTCCTTTACGTGCTAAGGGGTATCTAGAGAGTGGGATAGGTTTAATAACTACCCTAACCCTAACGCGTACCCTAACCCTAACCCTAACGCGTACCCTAATCCTAACCTGTACCCTAAACCTAGCCCTAACCCTAACACTAACCTTAACCCTAACCCTAGCCCATACCCTACGCCGTACCCGAACCCCTCCCCGAACCCGTACCCTAAGCCGTACCCTAACCCTAACCCTAACCCTAACCCTAACCCTAAGCTACCCTTGACTGCTTCTGCCTCCAATAGATTTCCTAAGCACTAGTGTTTTAAGGAACAGGTTGAAAAGAGAATCCTAATGTGATTTCTTGAGAATGGGTGTGTTCCTTATCTTATACTAGTGTCTAAACTCTTCTCCATTCCTGGACCATCAAATAATATTCCTTTACGTGCTAAGGGGTATCTAGAGAGTGGGATAGGTTTAATAACTACCCTAACCCTAACGCGTACCCTAACCCTAACCCCTACCCTAACCCTAACGCGTACCCTAATCCTAACCCGTACCCTAAACCGAGCCCTAACCCTAACACTAACCCTAACCCTAACCCTAGCCCATACCCTACGCCGTACCCGAACCCCTCCCCGAACCCGTACCCTAAGCCGTACCCTAACCCTAACCCTAACCCTAACCCTAACCCTAAGCTACCCTTGACTGCTTCTTCCTCCAATAGATTTCCTAAGCACTAGTGTTTTAAGGAACAGGTTAAAAAGAGAATCCTAATGTGATTTCTTGAGAATGGGTGTGTTCCTTATCTTATCCTAGTGTCTAAACTCTTCTCCATGGCTGGACCCCCAAATAATATTCCTTTATGTGCTAAGGGGTATCTAGAGAGTGGGATAGGTTTAATAACTACCCTAACCCTAACGCGTACCCTAACCCTAACCCCTACCCTAACCCTAACGCGTACCCTAATCCTAACCCGTACCCTAAACCGAGCCCTAACCCTAACACTAACCCTAACCCTAACCCTAGCCCATACCCTACGCCGTACCCGAACCCCTCCCCGAACCCGTACCCTAAGCCGTACCCTAACCCTAACCCTAACCCTAACCCTAAGCTACCCTTGACTGCTTCTGCCTCCAATAGATTTCCTAAGCACTAGTGTTTTAAGGAACAGGTTAAAAAGAGAATCCTAATGTGATTTCTTGAGAATGGGTGTGTTCCTTATCTTATCCTAGTGTCTAAACTCTTCTCCATGGCTGGACCCCCAAATAATATTCCTTTACGTGCTAAGGGGTATCTAGAGAGTGGGATAGGTTTAATAACTACCCTAACCCTAACGAGTACCCTAACCCTAACCCCTACCCTAACCCTAACGCGTACCCTAATCCTAACCCGTACCCTAAACCGAGCCCTAACCCTAACACTAACCCTAACCCTAACCCTAGCCCATACCCTACGCCGTACCCGAACCCCTCCCCGAACCCGTACCCTAAGCCGTACCCTAACCCTAACCCTAACCCTAACCCTAACCCTAAGCTACCCTTGACTGCTTCTGCCTCCAATAGATTTCCTAAGCACTAGTGTTTTAAGGAACAGGTTAAAAAGAGAATCCTAATGTGATTTCTTGAGAATGGGTGTGTTCCTTATCTTATCCTAGTGTCTAAACTCTTCTCCATGGCTGGACCCCCAAATAATATTCCTTTACGTGCTAAGGGGTATCTAGAGAGTGGGATAGGTTTAATAACTACCCTAACCCTAACGCGTACCCTAACCCTAACCCCTACCCTAACCCTAACGCGTACCCTAATCCTAACCCGTACCCTAAACCGAGCCCTAACACTAACACTAACCCTAACCCTAACCCTAGCCCATAACCTACGCCGTACCGGAACCCCTCCCCGAACCCGTACCCTAAGCCGTACCCTAACCCTAACCCTAAGCCTAACCCTAACCCTAAGCTACCCTTGACTGCTTCTGCCTCCAATAGATTTCCTAAGCACTAGTGTTTTAAGGAACAGGTTAAAAAGAGAATCCTAATGTGATTTCTTGAGAATGGGTGTGTTCCTTATCTTATCCTAGTGTCTAAACTCTTCTCCATGGCTGGACCCCCAAATGATATTCCTTTACGTGCTAAGGGGTATCTAGAGAGTGGGATAGGTTTAATAACTACCCTAACCCTAACGCGTACCCTAACCCTAACCCCTACCCTAACCCTAACGCGTACCCTAATCCTATCCCGTACCCTAAACCGAGCCCTAACCCTAACACTAACCCTAACCCTAACCCTAGCCCATACCCTACGCCGTACCCGAACCCCTCCCCGAACCCGTACCCTAAGCCTTACCCTAACCCTAACCCTAACCCTAACCCTAAGCTACCCTTGACTGCTTCTGCCTCCAATAGATTTCCTAAGCACTAGTGTTTTAAGGAACAGGTTAAAAAGAGAATCCTAATGTGATTTCTTGAGAATGGGTGTGTTCCTTATCTTATCCTAGTGTCTAAACTCTTCTCCATGGCTGGACCCCCAAATAATATTCCTTTACGTGCTAAGGGGTATCTAGAGAGTGGGATAGGTTTAATAACTACCCTAACCCTAACGCGTACCCTAACCCTAACCCCTACCCTAACCCTAACGCGTACCCTAATCCTAACCCGTACCCTAAACCGAGCCCTAACCCTAACACTAACCCTAACCCTAACCCTAGCCCATACCCTACGCCGTACCCGAACCCCTCCCCGAACCCGTACCCTAAGCCGTACCCTAACCCTATCCCTAACCCTAACCCTAACCCTAAGCTACCCTTGACTGCTTCTGCCTCCAATAGATTTCCTAAGCACTAGTGTTTTAAGGAACAGGTTAAAAAGAGAATCCTAATGTGATTTCTTGAGAATGGGTGTGTTCCTTATCTTATCCTAGTGTCTAAACTCTTCTCCATGGCTGGACCCCCAAATAATATTCCTTTACGTGTTAAGGGGTATCTAGAGAGTGGGATAGGTTTAATAACTACCCTAACCCTAACACGTACCCTAACCCTAACCCCTACCCTAACCCTAACGCGTACCCTAATCCTAACCCGTACCCTAAACCGAGCCCTAACCCTAACACTAACCCTAACCCTAACCCTAGCCCATACCCTACGCCGTACCCGAACCCCTCCCCGAACCCGTACCCTAAGCCGTACCCTAACCCTAACCCTAACCCTAACCCTAACCCTAAGCTACCCTTGACTGCTTCTGCCTCCAATAGATTTCCTAAGCACTAGTGTTTTAAGGAACAGGTTAAAAAGAGAATCCTAATGTGATTTCTTGAGAATGGGTGTGTTCCTTATCTTATCCTAGTGTCTAAACTCTTCTCCATGGCTGGACCCCCAAATAATATTCCTTTACGTGCTAAAGGGTATCTAGAGAGTGGGATAGGTTTAATAACTACCCTAACCCTAACACGTACCCTAACCCTAACCCCTACCCTAACACTAAAGCGTACCCTAATCCTAACCCGTACCCTAAACCGAGCCCTAACCCTAACACTAACCCTAAACCTAACCCTAGCCCATACCCTACGCCGTACCCGAACCCCTCCCCGAACCCGTACCCTAAGCCGTACCCTAACCCTAACCCTAACCTTAACCCTAACCCTAAGCTACCCTTGACTGCTTCTGCCTCCAATAGATTTCCTAAGCACTAGTGTTTTAAGGAACAGGTTAAAAAGAGAATCCTAATGAGATTTCTTGAGAATGGGTGTGTTCCTTATCTTATCCTAATGTCTAAACTCTTCTCCATGGCTGGACCCCCAAATAATATTCCTTTACGGGCTAAGGGGTATCTAGAGAGTGGGATAGGTTTAATAACTACCCTAACCCTAACGCGTACCCTAACCCTAACCCCTACCCTAACCCTAACGCGTACCCTAATCCTAACCCGTACCCTAAACCGAGCCCTAACCCTAACACTAACACTAACCCTAACCCTAGCCCATACCCTACGCCGTACCCGAACCCCTCCCCGAACCCGTACCCTAAGCCGTACCCTAACCCTAACCCTAACCCTAACCCTAAGCTACCCTTGACTGCTTCTGCCTCCAATAGATTTCCTAAGCACTAGTGTTTTAAGGAACAGGTTAAAAAGAGAATCCTAATGTGATTTCTTGAGAATGGGTGTGTTCCTTATCTTATCCTAGTGTCTAAACTCTTCTCCATGGCTGGACCCCCAAATAATACTCCTTTACGTGCTAAGGGGTATCTAGAGAGTGGGATAGGTTTAATAACTACCCTAACCCTAACGCGTACCCTAACCCTAACCCCTACCCTAACCCTAACGCGTACCCTAATCCTAACCTGTACCCTAAACCGAGCCCTAACCCTAACACTAACCCTAACCCTAACCCTAGCCCATACCCTACGCCGTACCCGAACCCCTCCCCGAACCCGTACCCTAAGCCGTACCCTAACCCTAACCCTAACCCTAACCCTAAGCTACCCTTGACTGCTTCTGCCTCCAATAGATTTCCTAAGCACTAGTGTTTTAAGGAACAGGTTAAAAAGAGAATCCTAATGTGATTTCTTGAGAATGGGTGTGTTCCTTATCTTATCCTAGTGTCTAAACTCTTCTCCATGGCTGGAACCCCAAATAATATTCCTTTACGTGCTAAGGGGTATCTAGAGAGTGGGATAGGTTTAATAACTACCCTAACCCTAATGCGTACACTAACCCTAACCCCTACCCTAACCCTAACGCGTACCCAAATCCTAACCCGTACCCTAAACCGCGCCCTAACCCTAACACTAACCCTAACCCTAACCCTAGCCCATACCCTACGCCGTACCCGAACCCTTCCCGAACCCGTACCCTAAGCCGTACCCTAACCCTAACCCTAACCCTAACCCTAACCCTAAGCTACCCTTGACTGCTTCTGCCTCCAATAGATTTCCTAAGCACTAGTGTTTTAAGGAACAGGTTAAAAAGAGAATCCAAATGTGATTTCTTGAGAATGGGTGTGTTCCTTATCTTATCCTAGTGTCTAAACTCTTCTCCATGGCTGGACCCCCAAATAATATTCCTTTACGTGCTAAGGGGTATCTAGAGAGTGGGATAGGTTTAATAACTACCCTAACCCTAACGCGTACCCTAACCCTAACCCCTACCCTAACCCTAACGCGTACCCTAATCCTAACCCGTACCCTAAACCGAGCCCTAACCCTAACACTAACCCTAACCCTAACCCTAGCCCATACCCTACGCCGTACCCGAACCCCTCCCCGAACCCGTACCCTAAGCCGTACCCTAACCCTAACCCTAACCCTAACCCTAACCCTAAGCTACCCTTGACTGCTTCTTCTTCCAATAGATTTCCTAAGCACTAGTGTTTTAAGGAACAGGTTAAAAAGAGAATCCTAATGTGATTTCTTGAGTATGGGTGTGTTCCTTATCTTATCCTAGTGTCTAAACTCTTCTCCATGGCTGGACCCCCAAATAATATTCCTTTACGTGCTAAGGGGTATCTAGAGAGTGGGATAGGTTTAATAACTACCCTAACCCTAACGCGTACCCTAACCATAACCCCTACCCTAACCCTAACGCGTACCCTAATCCTAACCCGTACCCTAAACCGAGCCCTAACCCTAACACTAACCCTAACCCTAACCCTAGCCCATACCCTACGCCGTACCCGAACCCCTCCCCGAACCCGTACCCTAAGCCGTACCCTAACCCTAACCCTAACCCTAACCCTAACCCTAAGCTACCCTTGACTGCTTCTGCCTCCAATAGATTTCCTAAGCACTAGTGTTTTAAGGAACAGGTTAAAAAGAGAATCCAAATGTGATTTCTTGAGAATGGGTGTGTTCCTTATCTTATCCTAGTGTCTAAACTCTTCTCCATGGCTGGACCCCCAAATAATATTCCTTTACGTGCTAAGGGGTATCTAGAGAGTGGGATAGGTTTAATAACTACCCTAACCCTAACGCGTACCCTAACCCTAACCCCTACCCTAACCCTAACGCGTACCCTAATCCTAACCCGTACCCTAAACCGAGCCCTAACCCTAACACTAACCCTAACCCTAACCCTAGCCCATACCCTACGCCGTACCCGAACCCCTCCCCGAACCCGTACCCTAAGCCGTACCCTAACCCTAACCCTAACCCTAACCCTAAGCTACCCTTGACTGCTTCTGCCTCCAATAGATTTCCTAAGCACTAGTGTTTTAAGGAACAGGTTAAAAAGAGAATCCTAATGTGATTTCTTGAGAATGGGTGTGTTCCTTATCTTATCCTAGTGTCTAAACTCTTCTCCATGGCTGGACTCCCAAATAATATTCCTTTACGTGCTAAGGGGTATCTAGAGAGTGGGATAGGTTTAATAACTACCCTAACCCTAACGCGTACCCTAACCCTAACCCCTACCCTAACCCTAACGCGTACCCTAATCCTAACCCGTACCCTAAACCGAGCCCTAACCCTAACACTAACCCTAACCCTAACCCTAGCCCATACCCTACGCCGTACCCGAACCCCTCCCCGAACCCGTACCCTAAGCCGTACCCTAACCCTAACCCTAACCCTAACCCTAACCCTAAGCTACCCTTGACTGCTTCTGCCTCCAATAGATTTCCTAAGCACTAGTGTTTTAAGGAACAGGTTAAAAAGAGAATCCAAATGTGATTTCTTGAGAATGGGTGTGTTCCTTATCTTATCCTAGTGTCTAAACTCTTCTCCATGGCTGGACCCCCAAATAATATTCCTTTACGTGCTAAGGGGTATCTAGAGAGTGGGATAGGTTTAATAACTACCCTAACCCTAACGCGTACCCTAACCCTAACCCCTACCCTAACCCTAACGTGTACCCTAATCCTAACCCGTACCCTAAACCGAGCCCTAACCCTAACACTAACCCTAACCCTAACCCTAGCCCATACCCTACGCCGTACCCGAACCCCTCCCCGAACCCGTACCCTAAGCCGTAACCTAATCCTAACCCTAACCCTAACCCTAAGCTACCCTTGACTGCTTCTGCCTCCAATAGATTTCCTAAGCACTAGTGTTTTAAGGAACAGGTTAAAAAGAGAATCCTAATGTGATTTCTTGAGAATGGGTGTGTTCCTTATCTTATCCTAGTGTCTAAACTCTTCTCCATGGCTGGACCCCCAAATAATATTCCTTTACGTGTTAAGGGGTATCTAGAGAGTGGGATAGGTTTAATAACTACCCTAACCCTAACACGTACCCTAACCCTAACCCCTACCCTAACCCTAACGCGTACCCTAATCCTAACCCGTACCCTAAACCGAGCCCTAACCCTAACACTAACCCTAACCCTAACCCTAGCCCATACCCTACGCCGTACCCGAACCCCTCCCCGAACCCGTACCCTAAGCCGTACCCTAACCCTAACCCTAACCCTAACCCTAACCCTAAGCTACCCTTGACTGCTTCTGCCTCCAATAGATTTCCTAAGCACTAGTGTTTTAAGGAACAGGTTAAAAAGAGAATCCTAATGTGATTTCTTGAGAATGGGTGTGTTCCTTATCTTATCCTAGTGTCTAAACTCTTCTCCATGGCTGGACCCCCAAATAATATTCCTTTACGTGCTAAGGGGTATCTAGAGAGTGGGATAGGTTTAATAACTACCCTAACCCTAACACGTACCCTAACCCTAACCCCTACCCTAACACTAACGCGTACCCTAATCCTAACCCGTACCCTAAACCGAGCCCTAACCCTAACACTAACCCTAAACCTAACCCTAGCCCATACCCTACGCCGTACCCGAACCCCTCCCCGAACCCGTACCCTAAGCCGTACCCTAACCCTAACCCTAACCTTAACCCTAACCCTAAGCTACCCTTGACTGCTTCTGCCTCCAATAGATTTCCTAAGCACTAGTGTTTTAAGGAACAGGTTAAAAAGAGAATCCTAATGTGATTTCTTGAGAATGGGTGTGTTCCTTATCTTATCCTAATGTCTAAACTCTTCTCCATGGCTGGACCCCCAAATAATATTCCTTTACGGGCTAAGGGGTATCTAGAGAGTGGGATAGGTTTAATAACTACCCTAACCCTAACGCGTACCCTAACCCTAACCCCTACCCTAACCCTAACGCGTACCCTAATCCTAACCCGTACCCTAAACCGAGCCCTAACCCTAACACTAACACTAACCCTAACCCTAGCCCATACCCTACGCCGTACCCGAACCCCTCCCCGAACCCGTACCCTAAGCCGTACCCTAACCCTAACCCTAACCCTAACCCTAAGCTACCCTTGACTGCTTCTGCCTCCAATAGATTTCCTAAGCACTAGTGTTTTAAGGAACAGGTTAAAAAGAGAATCCTAATGTGATTTCTTGAGAATGGGTGTGTTCCTTATCTTATCCTAGTGTCTAAACTCTTCTCCATGGCTGGACCCCCAAATAATACTACTTTACGTGCTAAGGGGTATCTAGAGAGTGGGATAGGTTTAATAACTACCCTAACCCTAACGCGTACCCTAACCCTAACCCCTACCCTAACCCTAACGCGTACCCTAATCCTAACCTGTACCCTAAACCGAGCCCTAACCCTAACACTAACCCTAACCCTAACCCTAGCCCATACCCTACGCCGTACCCGAACCCCTCCCCGAACCCGTACCCTAAGCCGTACCCTAACCCTAACCCTAACCCTAACCCTAAGCTACCCTTGACTGCTTCTGCCTCCAATAGATTTCCTAAGCACTAGTGTTTTAAGGAACAGGTTAAAAAGAGAATCCTAATGTGATTTCTTGAGAATGGGTGTGTTCCTTATCTTATCCTAGTGTCTAAACTCTTCTCCATGGCTGATCCCCCAAATAATATTCCTTTACGTGCTAAGGGGTATCTAGAGAGTGGGATAGGTTTAATAACTACCCTAACCCTAATGCGTACACTAAACCTAACCCCTACCCTAACCCTAACGCGTACCCAAATCCTAACCCGTACCCTAAACCGCGCCCTAACCCTAACACTAACCCTAGCCCATACCCTACGCCGTACCCGAACCCTTCCCGAACCCGTACCCTAAGCCGTACCCTAACCCTAACCCTAACCCTAACCCTAACCCTAAGCTACCCTTGACTGCTTCTGCCTCCAATAGATTTCCTAAGCACTAGTGTTTTAAGGAACAGGTTAAAAAGAGAATCCAAATGTGATTTCTTGAGAATGGGTGTGTTCCTTATCTTATCCTAGTGTCTAAACTCTTCTCCATGGCTGGACCCCCAAATAATATTCCTTTACGTGCTAAGGGGTATCTAGAGAGTGGGATAGGTTTAATAACTACCCTAACCCTAACGCGTACCCTAACCCTAACCCCTACCCTAACCCTAACGCGTACCCTAATCCTAACCCGTACCCTAAACCGAGCCCTAACCCTAACACTAACCCTAACCCTAACCCTAACCCATACCCTACGCCGTACCCGAACCCCTCCCCGAACCCGTACCCTAAGCCGTACCCTAACCCTAACCCTAACCCTAACCCTAAGCTACCCTTGACTGCTTCTGCCTCCAATAGATTTCCTAAGCACTAGTGTTTTAAGGAACAGGTTAAAAAGAGAATCCTAATGTGATTTCTTGAGAATGGGTGTGTTCCTTATCTTATCCTAGTGTCTAAACTCTTCTCCATGGCTGGACCCCCAACTAATATTCCTTTACGTGCTAAGGGGTATCTAGAGAGTGGGATAGGTTTAATAACTACCCTAACCCTAACGCGTACCCTAACCCTAACCCCTACCCTACCCCTAACGCGTACCCTAATCCTAACCCGTACCCTAAACCGAGCCCTAACCCTAACACTAACCCTAACCCTAACCCTAGCCCATACCCTACGCCGTAACCGAACCCCTCCCCGAACCCGTACCCTAAGCCGTACCCTAACCCTAACCCTAACCCTAACCCTAACCCTAAGCTACCCTTGACTGCTTCTGCCTCCAATAGATTTCCTAAGCACTAGTGTTTTAAAGAACAGGTTAAAAAAGAGAATCCAAATGTGATTTTTTAAGAATGGGTGTGTTCCTTATCTTATCCTAGTGTCTAAACTCTTCTCCATGGCTCGACCCCCAAATAATATTCCTTTACGTGCTAAGGGGTATCTAGAGAGTGGGATAGGTTTAATAACTACCCTAACCCTAACGCGTACCCTAACCCTAACCCCTACCCTAACCCTAACGTGTACCCTAATCCTAACCCGTACCCTAAACCGAGCCCTAACCCTAACACTATCCCTAACCCTAACCCTAGCCCATACCCTACGCCGTACCCGAACCCCTCCCCGAACCCGTACCCTAAGCCGTACCCTAACCCTAACCCTAACCCTAACCCTAAGCTACCCTTGACTGCTTCTGCCTCCAATAGATTTCCTAAGCACTAGTGTTTTAAGGAACAGGTTAAAAAGAGAATCCTAATGTGATTTCTTGAGAATGGGTGTGTTCCTTATCTTATCCTAGTGTCTAAACTCTTCTCCATGGCTGGACCCCCAAATAATATTCCTTTACGTGTTAAAGGGTATCTAGAGAGTGGGATAGGTTTAATAACTACCCTAACCCTAACACGTACCCTAACCCTAACCCCTACCCTAACCCTAACGCGTACCCTAATCCTAACCCGTACCCTAAACCGAGCCCTAACCCTAACACTAACCCTAACCCTAACCCTAGCCCATACCCTACGCCGTACCCGAACCCCTCCCCGAACCCGTACCCTAAGCCGTACCCTAACCCTAACCCTAACCCTAACCCTAACCCTAAGCTACCCTTGACTGCTTCTGCCTCCAATAGATTTCCTAAGCACTAGTGTTTTAAGGAACAGGTTAAAAAGAGAATCCTAATGTGATTTCTTGAGAATGGGTGTGTTCCTTATCTTATCCTAGTGTCTAAACTCTTCTCCATGGCTGGACCCCCAAATAATATTCCTTTACGTGCTAAGGGGTATCTAGAGAGTGGGATAGGTTTTATAACTACCCTAACCCTAACACGTACCCTAACCCTAACCCCTACCCTAACACTAACGCGTACCCTAATCCTAACCCGTACCCTAAACCGAGCCCTAACCCTAACACTAACCCTAAACCTAACCCTAGCCCATACCCTACGCCGTACCCGAACCCCTCCCCGAACCCGTACCCTAAGCCGTACCCTAACCCTAACCCTAACCTTAACCCTAACCCTAAGCTACCCTTGACTGCTTCTGCCTCCAATAGATTTCCTAAGCACTAGTGTTTTAAGGAACAGGTTAAAAAGAGAATCCTAATGTGATTTCTTGAGAATGGGTGTTTCTTGAGAATGGGTGTGTTCCTTATCTTATCCTAGTGTCTAAACTCTTCTCCATGGCTGGACCATCAAATAATATTTCTTTACGTGCTAAGGGGTATCTAGAGAGTGGGATAGGTTTAATAACTACCCTAACCCTAACGCGTACCCTAACCCTAACCCCTACCCTAACCCTAACGCGTACCCTAATCCTAACCCGTACCCTAAACCGAGCCCTAACCCTAACACTAACCCTAACCCTAACCCTAGCCCATACCCTACGCCGTACCCGAACCCCTCCCCGAACCCGTACCCTAAGCCGTACCCTAACCCTAACCCTAACCCTAACCCTAACCCTAAGCTACCCTTGACTGCTTCTTCCTCCAATAGATTTCCTAAGCACTAGTGTTTTAAGGAACAGGTTAAAAAGAGAATCCTAATGTGATTTCTTGAGAATGGGTGTGTTCCTTATCTTATCCTAGTGTCTAAACTCTTCTCCATGGCTGGACCCCCAAATAATATTCCTTTACGTGCTAAGTGGTATCTAGAGAGTGGGATAGGTTTAATAACTACCCTAACCCTAATGCGTACCCTAACCATAACCCCTACCCTAACCCTAACGCGTACCCTAATCCTAACCCGTACCCTAAACCGAGCCCTAACCCTAACACTAACCCTAACCCTAACCCTAGCCCATACCCTACGCCGTACCCGAACCCCTCCCCGAACCCGTACCCTAAGCCGTACCCTAACCCTAACCCTAACCCTAACCCTAACCCTAAGCTACCCTTGACTGCTTCTGCCTCCAATAGATTTCCTAAGCACTAGTGTTTTAAGGAACAGGTTAAAAAGAGAATCCAAATGTGATTTCTTGAGAATGGGTGTGTTCCTTATCTTATCCTAGTGTCTAAACTCTTCTCCATGGCTGGACCCCCAAATAATATTCCTTTACGTGCTAAGGGGTATCTAGAGAGTGGGATAGGTTTAATAACTACCCTAACCCTAACGCGTACCCTAACCCTAACCCCTACCCTAACCCTAACGCGTACCCTAATCCTAACCCATACCCTAAACCGAGCCCTAACCCTAACACTAACCCTAACCCTAACCCTAGCCCATACCCTACGCCGTACCCGAACCCCTCCCCGAACCCGTACCCTAAGCCGTACCCTAACCCTAACCCTAACCCTAACCCTAAGCTACCCTTGACTGCTTCTGCCTCCAATAGATTTCCTAAGCACTAGTGTTTTAAGGAACAGGTTAAAAAGAGAATCCTAATGTGATTTCTTGAGAATGGGTGTGTTCCTTATCTTATCCTAGTGTCTAAACTCTTCTCCATGGCTGGACCCACAAATAATACTCCTTTACGTGCTAAGGGGTATCTAGAGAGTGGGATAGGTTTAATAACTACCCTAACCCTAACGCGTACCCTAACCCTAACCCCTACCCTAACCCTAACGCGTACCCTAATCCTAACCCGTAACCTAAACCGAGCCCTAACCCTAACACTAACCCTAACCCTAACCCTAGCCCATACCCTACGCCGTACCCGAACCCCTCCCCGAACCCGTACCCTAAGCCGTACCCTAACCCTAACCCTAACCCTAACCCTAACCCTAAGCTACCCTTCACTGCTTCTGCCTCCAATAGATTTCCTAAGCACTAGTGTTTTAAGGAACAGGTTAAAAAGAGAATCCTAAAGTGATTTCTTGAGAATGGGTGTGTTCCTTATCTTATCCTAGTGTCTAAACTCTTCTCCATGGCTGGACCCCCAAATAATACCCCTTTACGTGCTAAGGGGTATCTAGAGAGTGGGATAGGTTTAATAACTACCCTAACCCTAACGCGTACACTAACCCTAACCCCTACCCTAACCCTAATGCGTACCCTAATCCTAACCTGTACCCTAAACCGAGCCCTAACCCTAACACTAACCCTAACCCAAACCCTAGCCCATACCCTACGCCGTACCCGAACCCCTCCCCGAACCCGTACCCTAAGCCGTACCCTAACCCTAACCCTAACCCTAACCCTAACCCTAAGCTACCCTTGACTGCTTCTGCCTCCAATAGATTTCCTAAGCACTAATGTTTTAAGGAACAGGTTTAAAAGAGAATCCTAATGTGATTTCTTGAGAATGGGTGTGTTCCTTATCTTATCCTAGTGTCTAAACTCTTCTCCATTGCTGGACCATCAAATAATATTCCTTTACGTGCTAAGGGGTATCTAGAGAGTGGGATAGGTTTAATAACTACCCTAACCCTAACGCGTACCCTAACCCTAACCCCTACCCTAACCCTAACGCGTACCCTAATCCTAACCCGTACCCTAAACCGAGCCCTAACCCTAACACTAACCCTAACCCTAACCCTAGCCCATACCCTACGCCGTACCCGAACCCCTCCCCGAACCCGTACCCTAAGCCGTACCCTAACCCTAACCCTAACCCTAACCCTAACCCTAAGCTACCCTTGACTGCTTCTTCCTCCAATAGATTTCCTAAGCACTAGTGTTTTAAGGAACAGGTTAAAAAGAGAATCCTAATGTGATTTCTTGAGAATGGGTGTGTTCCTTATCTTATCCTAGTGTCTAAACTCTTCGCCATGGCTGGACCCCCAAATAATATTCCTTTACGTGCTAAGGGGTATCTAGAGAGTGGGATAGGTTTAATAACTACCCTAACCCTAACGCGTACCCTAACCCTAACCCCTACCCTAACCCTAACGCGTACCCTAATCCTAACCCGTACCCTAAACCGAGCCCTAACCCTAACACTAACCCTAACCATACCCTAGCCCATACCCTACGCCGTACCCGAACCCCTTCCCGAACCCGTACCCTAAGCCGTACCCTAACCCTAACCCTAACCCTAACCCTAAGCTACCCTTGACTGCTTCTGCCTCCAATAGATTTCCTAAGCACTAGTGTTTTAAGGAACAGGTTAAAAAGAGAATCCTTATGTGATTTCTTGAGAATGGGTGTGTTCCTTATCTTATCGTAGTGTCTAAACTCTTCTCCATGGCTGGACCCCCAAATGATATTCCTTTACGTGCTAAGGGGTATCTAGAGAGTGGGATAGGTTTAATAACTACCCTAACCCTAATGCGTACCGTAACCCTAACCCCTACCCTAACCCTAACGCGTACCCTAATCCTAACCCGTACCCTAAACCGAGCCCTAACCCTAACACTAACCCTAACCCTAACCCTAGCCCATACCCTACGCCGTACCCGAACCCCTCCCCGAACCCGTACCCTAAGCCGTACCCTAACCCTAACCCTAACCCTAACCCTAACCCTAAGCTACCCTTGACTGCTTCTTCCTCCAATAGATTTCCTAAGCACTAGTGTTTTAAGGAACAGGTTAAAAAGAGAATCCTAATGTGATTTCTTGAGAATGGGTGTGTTCCTTATCTTATCCTAGTGTCTAAACTCTTCTCCATGGCTGGACCCCCAAATAATATTCCTTTACGTGCTAAGGGGTATCTAGAGAGTGGGATAGGTTTAATAACTACCCTAACCCTAATGCGTACCCTAACCATAACCCCTACCCTAACCCTAACGCGTACCCTAATCCTAACCCGTACCCTAAACCGAGCCCTAACCCTTACACTAACCCTAACCCTAACCCTAGCCCATACCCTACGCCGTACCCGAACCCCTCCCCGAACCCGTACCCTAAGCCGTACCCTAACCCTAACCCTAACCCTAACCCTAAGCTACCCTTGACTGCTTCTGCCTCCAATAGATTTCCTAAGCACTAGTGTTTTAAGGAACAGGTTAAAAAGAGAATCCTTATGTGATTTCTTGAGAATGGGTGTGTTCCTTATCTTATCGTAGTGTCTAAACTCTTCTCCATGGCTGGACCCCCAAATGATATTCCTTTACGTGCTAAGGGGTATCTAGAGAGTGGGATAGGTTTAATAACTACCCTAACCCTAATGCGTACCGTAACCCTAACCCCTACCCTAACCCTAACGCGTACCCTAATCCTAACCCGTACCCTAAACCGAGCCCTAACCCTAACACTAACCCTAACCCTAACCCTAGCCCATACCCTACGCCGTACCCGAACCCCTCCCCGAACCCGTACCCTAAGCCGTACCCTAACCCTAACCCTAACCCTAAGCTACCCTTGACTGCTTCTTCCTCCAATAGATTTCCTAAGCACTAGTGTTTTAAGGAACAGGTTAAAAAGAGAATCCTAATGTGATTTCTTGAGAATGGGTGTGTTCCTTATCTTATCCTAGTGTCTAAACTCTTCTCCATGGCTGGACCCCCAAATAATATTCCTTTACGTGCTAAGGGGTATCTAGAGAGTGGGATAGGTTTAATAACTACCCTAACCCTAATGCGTACCCTAACCATAACCCCTACCCTAACCCTAACGCGTACCCTAATCCTAACCCGTACCCTAAACCGAGCCCTAACCCTTACACTAACCCTAACCCTAACCCTAGCCCATACCCTACGCCGTACCCGAACCCCTCCCCGAACCCGTACCCTAAGCCGTACCCTAACCCTAACCCTAACCCTAACCCTAACCCTAACCCTAAGCTACCCTTGACTGCTTCTGCCTCCAATAGATTTCCTAAGCACTAGTGTTTTAAGGAACAGGTTAAAAAGAGAATCCAAATGTGATTTCTTGAGAATGGGTGTGTTCCTTATCTTATCCTAGTGTCTAAACTCTTCTCCATGGCTGGACCCCCAAATAATATTCCTTTACGTGCTAAGGGGTATCTAGAGAGTGGGATAGGTTTAATAACTACCCTAACCCTAACGCGTAACCTAACCCTAACCCCTACCCTAACCCTAACGCGTACCCTAATCCTAACCCGTACCCTAAACCGAGCCCTAACCCTAACACTAACCCTAACCCTAACCCTAGCCCATACCCTACGCCGTACCCGAACCCCTCCCCGAACCCGTACCCTAAGCCGTACCCTAACCCTAACCCTAACCCTAACCCTAACCCTAAGCTACCCTTGACTGCTTCTGCCTCCAATAGATTTCCTAAGCACTAGTGTTTTAAGGAACAGGTTAAAAAGAGAATCCTAATGTGATTTCTTGAGAATGGGTGTGTTCCTTATCTTATCCTAGTGTCTAAACTCTTCTCCATGGCTGGACCCACAAATAATAATCCTTTACGTGCTAAGGGGTATCTAGAGAGTGGGATAGGTTTAATAACTACCCTAACCCTAACGCGTACCCTAACCCTAACCCCTACCCTAACCCTAACGCGTACCCTAATCCTAACCCGTACCCTAAACCGAGCCCTAACCCTAACACTAACCCTAACCCTAACCCTAGCCCATACCCTACGCCGTACACGAACCCCTCCCCGAACCCGTACCCTAAGCCGTACCCTAACCCTAACCCTAACCCTAACCCTAACCCTAAGCTACCCTTGACTGCTTCTTCCTCCAATAGATTTCCTAAGCACTAGTGTTTTAAGGAACAGGTTAAAAAGAGAATCCTAATGTGATTTCTTGAGAATGGGTGTGTTCCTTATCTTATCCTAGTGTCTAAACTCTTCTCCATGGCTGGACCCCCAAATAATATTCCTTTACGTGCTAAGGGGTATCTAGAGAGTGGGATAGGTTTAATAACTACCCTAACCCTAATGCGTACCCTAACCATAACCCCTACCCTAACCCTAACGCGTACCCTAATCCTAACCCGTACCCTAAACCGAGCCCTAACCCTTACACTAACCCTAACCCTAACCCTAGCCCATACCCTACGCCGTACCCGAACCCCTCCCCGAACCCGTACCCTAAGCCGTACCCTAACCCTAACCCTAACCCTAACCCTAACCCTAACCCTAAGCTACCCTTGACTGCTTCTGCCTCCAATAGATTTCCTAAGCACTAGTGTTTTAAGGAACAGGTTAAAAAGAGAATCCAAATGTGATTTCTTGAGAATGGGTGTGTTCCTTATCTTATCCTAGTGTCTAAACTCTTCTCCATGGCTGGACCCCCAAATAATATTCCTTTACGTGCTAAGGGGTATCTAGAGAGTGGGATAGGTTTAATAACTACCCTAACCCTAACGCGTAACCTAACCCTAACCCCTACCCTAACCCTAACGCGTACCCTAATCCTAACCCGTACCCTAAACCGAGCCCTAACCCTAACACTAACCCTAACCCTAACCCTAGCCCATACCCTACGCCGTACCCGAACCCCTCCCCGAACCCGTACCCTAAGCCGTACCCTAACCCTAACCCTAACCCTAACCCTAACCCTAAGCTACCCTTGACTGCTTCTGCCTCCAATAGATTTCCTAAGCACTAGTGTTTTAAGGAACAGGTTAAAAAGAGAATCCTAATGTGATTTCTTGAGAATGGGTGTGTTCCTTATCTTATCCTAGTGTCTAAACTCTTCTCCATGGCTGGACCCACAAATAATAATCCTTTACGTGCTAAGGGGTATCTAGAGAGTGGGATAGGTTTAATAACTACCCTAACCCTAACGCGTAACCTAACCCTAACCCCTACCCTAACCCTAACGCGTACCCTAATCCTAACCCGTACCCTAAACCGAGCCCTAACCCTAACACTAACCCTAACCCTAACCCTAGCCCATACCCTACGCCGTACCCGAACCCCTCCCCGAACCCGTACCCTAAGCCGTACCCTAACCCTAACCCTAACCCTAACCCTAACCCTAAGCTACCCTTGACTGCTTCTGCCTCCAATAGATTTCCTAAGCACTAGTGTTTTAAGGAACAGGTTAAAAAGAGAATCCTAATGTGATTTCTTGAGAATGGGTGTGTTCCTTATCTTATCCTAGTGTCTAAACTCTTCTCCATGGCTGGACCCACAAATAATAATCCTTTACGTGCTAAGGGGTATCTAGAGAGTGGGATAGGTTTAATAACTACCCTAACCCTAACGCGTACCCTAACCCTAACCCCTACCCTAACCCTAACGCGTACCCTAATCCTAACCCGTACCCTAAACCGAGCCCTAACCCTTACACTAACCCTAACCCTAACCCTAGCCCATACCCTACGCCGTACCCGAACCCCTCCCCGAACCCGTACCCTAAGCCGTACCCTAACCCTAACCCTAACCCTAACCCTAACCCTAACCCTAAGCTACCCTTGACTGCTTCTGCCTCCAATAGATTTCCTAAGCACTAGTGTTTTAAGGAACAGGTTAAAAAGAGAATCCAAATGTGATTTCTTGAGAATGGGTGTGTTCCTTATCTTATCCTAGTGTCTAAACTCTTCTCCATGGCTGGACCCCCAAATAATATTCCTTTACGTGCTAAGGGGTATCTAGAGAGTGGGATAGGTTTAATAACTACCCTAACCCTAACGCGTAACCTAACCCTAACCCCTACCCTAACCCTAACGCGTACCCTAATCCTAACCCGTACCCTAAACCGAGCCCTAACCCTAACACTAACCCTAACCCTAACCCTAGCCCATACCCTACGCCGTACCCGAACCCCTCCCCGAACCCGTACCCTAAGCCGTACCCTAACCCTAACCCTAACCCTAACCCTAACCCTAAGCTACCCTTGACTGCTTCTGCCTCCAATAGATTTCCTAAGCACTAGTGTTTTAAGGAACAGGTTAAAAAGAGAATCCTAATGTGATTTCTTGAGAATGGGTGTGTTCCTTATCTTATCCTAGTGTCTAAACTCTTCTCCATGGCTGGACCCACAAATAATAATCCTTTACGTGCTAAGGGGTATCTAGAGAGTGGGATAGGTTTAATAACTACCCTAACCCTAACGCGTACCCTAACCCTAACCCCTACCCTAACCCTAACGCGTACCCTAATCCTAACCCGTACCCTAAACCGAGCCCTAACCCTAACACTAACCCTAACCCTAACCCTAGCCCATACCCTACGCCGTACCCGAACCCCTCCCCGAACCCGTACCCTAAGCCGTACCCTAACCCTAACCCTAACCCTAACCCTAACCCTAAGCTACCCTTGACTGCTTCTGCCTCCAATACATTTCCTAAGCACTAGTGTTTTAAGGAACAGGTTTAAAAGAGAATCCTAATGTGATTTCTTGAAAATGGGTGTGTTCCTTATCTTATCCTAGTGTCTAAACTCTTCTCCATTGCTGGACCATCAAATAATATTCCTTTACGTGCTAAGGGGTATCTAGAGAGTGGGATAGGTTTAATAACTACCCTAACCCTAACGCGTACCCTAACCCTAACCCCTACCCTAACCCTAACGCGTACCCTAATCCTAACCCGTACCCTAAACCGAGCCCTAACCCTAACACTAACCCTAACCCTAACCCTAGCCCATACCCTACGCCGTACCCGAAACCCTCCCCGAACCCGTACCCTAAGCCGTACCCTAACCCTAACCCTAACCCTAACCCTAACCCTAAGCTACCCTTCACTGCTTCTGCCTCCAATAGATTTCCTAAGCACTAGTGTTTTAAGGAACAGGTTAAAAAGAGAATCCTAAAGTGATTTCTTGAGAATGGGTGTGTTCCTTATCTTATCCTAGTGTCTAAACTCTTCTCCATGGCTGGACCCCCAAATAATACTCCTTTACGTGCTAAGGGGTATCTAGAGAGTGGGATAGGTTTAATAACTACCCTAACCCTAACGCGTACACTAACCCTAACCCCTACCCTAACCCTAATGCGTACCCTAATCCTAACCTGTACCCTAAACCGAGCCCTAACCCTAACACTAACCCTAACCCTAACCCTAGCCCATACCCTACGCCGTACCCGAACCCCTCCCCGAACACGTACCCTAAGCCGTACCCTAACCCTAACCCTAACCCTAACCCTAACCCTAAGCTACCCTTGACTGCTTCTGCCTCCAATAGATTTCCTAAGCACTAGTGTTTTAAGGAACAGGTTTAAAAGAGAATCCTAATGTGATTTCTTGAGAATGGGTGTGTTCCTTATCTTATCCTAGTGTCTAAACTCTTCTCCATTGCTGGACCATCAAATAATATTCCTTTACGTGCTAAGGGGTATCTAGAGAGTGGGATAGGTTTAATAACTACCCTAACCCTAACGCGTACCCTAACCCTAACCCCTACCCTAACCCTAACGCGTACCCTAATCCTAACCCGTACCCTAAACCGAGCCCTAACCCTAACACTAACCCTAACCCTAACCCTAGCCCATACCCTACGCCGTACCCGAACCCCTGCCCGAACCCGTACCCTAAGCCGTACCCTAACCCTAACCCTAACCCTAACCCTAACCCTAACCCTAACACTAACCCTAACCCTAACCCTAGCCCATACCCTACGCCGTACCCGAACCCCTCCCCGAACCCGTACCCTAAGCCGTACCCTAACCCTAACCCTAACCCTAACCCTAAGCTACCCTTGACTGCTTCTGCCTCCAATAGATTTCCTAAGCACTAGTGTTTTAAGGAACAGGTTAAAAAGAGAATCCTTATGTGATTTCTTGAGAATGGGTGTGTTCCTTATCTTATCGTAGTGTCTAAACTCTTCTCCATGGCTGGACCCCCAAATGATATTCCTTTACGTGCTAAGGGGTATCTAGAGAGTGGGATAGGTTTAATAACTACCCTAACCCTAATGCGTACCGTAACCCTAACCCCTACCCTAACCCTAACGCGTACCCTAATCCTAACCCGTACCCTAAACCGAGCCCTAACCCTAACACTAACCCTAACCCTAACCCTAGCCCATACCCTACGCCGTACCCGAACCCCTCCCCGAACCCGTACCCTAAGCCGTACCCTAACCCTAACCCTAACCCTAACCCTAACCCTAAGCTACCCTTGACTGCTTCTTCCTCCAATAGATTTCCTAAGCACTAGTGTTTTAAGGAACAGGTTAAAAAGAGAATCCTAATGTGATTTCTTGAGAATGGGTGTGTTCCTTATCTTATCCTAGTGTCTAAACTCTTCTCCATGGCTGGACCCCCAAATAATATTCCTTTACGTGCTAAGGGGTATCTAGAGAGTGGGATAGGTTTAATAACTACCCTAACCCTAATGCGTACCCTAACCATAACCCCTACCCTAACCCTAACGCGTACCCTAATCCTAACCCGTACCCTAAACCGAGCCCTAACCCTTACACTAACCCTAACCCTAACCCTAGCCCATACCCTACGCCGTACCCGAACCCCTCCCCGAACCCGTACCCTAAGCCGTACCCTAACCCTAACCCTAACCCTAACCCTAACCCTAACCCTAAGCTACCCTTGACTGCTTCTGCCTCCAATAGATTTCCTAAGCACTAGTGTTTTAAGGAACAGGTTAAAAAGAGAATCCAAATGTGATTTCTTGAGAATGGGTGTGTTCCTTATCTTATCCTAGTGTCTAAACTCTTCTCCATGGCTGGACCCCCAAATAATATTCCTTTACGTGCTAAGGGGTATCTAGAGAGTGGGATAGGTTTAATAACTACCCTAACCCTAACGCGTAACCTAACCCTAACCCCTACCCTAACCCTAACGCGTACCCTAATCCTAACCCGTACCCTAAACCGAGCCCTAACCCTAACACTAAACCTAACCCTAACCCTAGCCCATACCCTACGCCGTACCCGAACCCCTCCCCGAACCCGTACCCTAAGCCGTACCCTAACCCTAACCCTAACCCTAACCCTAACCCTAAGCTACCCTTGACTGCTTCTGCCTCCAATAGATTTCCTAAGCACTAGTGTTTTAAGGAACAGGTTAAAAAGAGAATCCTAATGTGATTTCTTGAGAATGGGTGTGTTCCTTATCTTATCCTAGTGTCTAAACTCTTCTCCATGGCTGGACCCACAAATAATAATCCTTTACGTGCTAAGGGGTATCTAGAGAGTGGGATAGGTTTAATAACTACCCTAACCCTAACGCGTACCCTAACCCTAACCCCTACCCTAACCCTAACGCGTACCCTAATCCTAACCCGTACCCTAAACCGAGCCCTAACCCTAACACTAACCCTAACCCTAACCCTAGCCCATACCCTACGCCGTACACGAACCCCTCCCCGAACCCGTACCCTAAGCCGTACCCTAACCCTAACCCTAACCCTAACCCTAACCCTAAGCTACCCTTGACTGCTTCTTCCTCCAATAGATTTCCTAAGCACTAGTGTTTTAAGGAACAGGTTAAAAAGAAAATCCTAATGTGATTTCTTGAGAATGGGTGTGTTCCTTATCTTATCCTAGTGTCTAAACTCTTCTCCATGGCTGGACCCCCAAATAATATTCCTTTACGTGCTAAGGGGTATCTAGAGAGTGGGATAGGTTTAATAACTACCCTAACCCTAATGCGTACCCTAACCATAACCCCTACCCTAACCCTAACGCGTACCCTAATCCTAACCCGTACCCTAAACCGAGCCCTAACCCTTACACTAACCCTAACCCTAACCCTAGCCCATACCCTACGCCGTACCCGAACCCCTCCCCGAACCCGTACCCTAAGCCGTACCCTAACCCTAACCCTAACCCTAACCCTAACCCTAACCCTAAGCTACCCTTGACTGCTTCTGCCTCCAATAGATTTCCTAAGCACTAGTGTTTTAAGGAACAGGTTAAAAAGAGAATCCAAATGTGATTTCTTGAGAATGGGTGTGTTCCTTATCTTATCCTAGTGTCTAAACTCTTCTCCATGGCTGGACCCCCAAATAATATTCCTTTACGTGCTAAGGGGTATCTAGAGAGTGGGATAGGTTTAATAACTACCCTAACCCTAACGCGTAACCTAACCCTAACCCCTACCCTAACCCTAACGCGTACCCTAATCCTAACCCGTACCCTAAACCGAGCCCTAACCCTAACACTAACCCTAACCCTAACCCTAGCCCATACCCTACGCCGTACCCGAACCCCTCCCCGAACCCGTACCCTAAGCCGTACCCTAACCCTAACCCTAACCCTAACCCTAACCCTAAGCTACCCTTGACTGCTTCTGCCTCCAATAGATTTCCTAAGCACTAGTGTTTTAAGGAACAGGTTAAAAAGAGAATCCTAATGTGATTTCTTGAGAATGGGTGTGTTCCTTATCTTATCCTAGTGTCTAAACTCTTCTCCATGGCTGGACCCACAAATAATAATCCTTTACGTGCTAAGGGGTATCTAGAGAGTGGGATAGGTTTAATAACTACCCTAACCCTAACGCGTAACCTAACCCTAACCCCTACCCTAACCCTAACGCGTACCCTAATCCTAACCCGTACCCTAAACCGAGCCCTAACCCTAACACTAACCCTAACCCTAACCCTAGCCCATACCCTACGCCGTACCCGAACCCCTCCCCGAACCCGTACCCTAAGCCGTACCCTAACCCTAACCCTAACCCTAACCCTAACCCTAAGCTACCCTTGACTGCTTCTGCCTCCAATAGATTTCCTAAGCACTAGTGTTTTAAGGAACAGGTTAAAAAGAGAATCCTAATGTGATTTCTTGAGAATGGGTGTGTTCCTTATCTTATCCTAGTGTCTAAACTCTTCTCCATGGCTGGACCCACAAATAATAATCCTTTACGTGCTAAGGGGTATCTAGAGAGTGGGATAGGTTTAATAACTACCCTAACCCTAACGCGTACCCTAACCCTAACCCCTACCCTAACCCTAACGCGTACCCTAATCCTAACCCGTACCCTAAACCGAGCCCTAACCCTAACACTAACCCTAACCCTAACCCTAGCCCATACCCTACGCCGTACACGAACCCCTCCCCGAACCCGTACCCTAAGCCGTACCCTAACCCTAACCCTAACCCTAACCCTAACCCTAAGCTACCCTTGACTGCTTCTTCCTCCAATAGATTTCCTAAGCACTAGTGTTTTAAGGAACAGGTTAAAAAGAGAATCCTAATGTGATTTCTTGAGAATGGGTGTGTTCCTTATCTTATCCTAGTGTCTAAACTCTTCTCCATGGCTGGACCCCCAAATAATATTCCTTTACGTGCTAAGGGGTATCTAGAGAGTGGGATAGGTTTAATAACTACCCTAACCCTAATGCGTACCCTAACCATAACCCCTACCCTAACCCTAACGCGTACCCTAATCCTAACCCGTACCCTAAACCGAGCCCTAACCCTTACACTAACCCTAACCCTAACCCTAGCCCATACCCTACGCCGTACCCGAACCCCTCCCCGAACCCGTACCCTAAGCCGTACCCTAACCCTAACCCTAACCCTAACCCTAACCCTAACCCTAAGCTACCCTTGACTGCTTCTGCCTCCAATAGATTTCCTAAGCACTAGTGTTTTAAGGAACAGGTTAAAAAGAGAATCCAAATGTGATTTCTTGAGAATGGGTGTGTTCCTTATCTTATCCTAGTGTCTAAACTCTTCTCCATGGCTGGACCCCCAAATAATATTCCTTTACGTGCTAAGGGGTATCTAGAGAGTGGGATAGGTTTAATAACTACCCTAACCCTAACGCGTAACCTAACCCTAACCCCTACCCTAACCCTAACGCGTACCCTAATCCTAACCCGTACCCTAAACCGAGCCCTAACCCTAACACTAACCCTAACCCTAACCCTAGCCCATACCCTACGCCGTACCCGAACCCCTCCCCGAACCCGTACCCTAAGCCGTACCCTAACCCTAACCCTAACCCTAACCCTAACCCTAAGCTACCCTTGACTGCTTCTGCCTCCAATAGATTTCCTAAGCACTAGTGTTTTAAGGAACAGGTTAAAAAGAGAATCCTAATGTGATTTCTTGAGAATGGGTGTGTTCCTTATCTTATCCTAGTGTCTAAACTCTTCTCCATGGCTGGACCCACAAATAATAATCCTTTACGTGCTAAGGGGTATCTAGAGAGTGGGATAGGTTTAATAACTACCCTAACCCTAACGCGTACCCTAACCCTAACCCCTACCCTAACCCTAACGCGTACCCTAATCCTAACCCGTACCCTAAACCGAGCCCTAACCCTAACACTAACCCTAACCCTAACCCTAGCCCATACCCTACGCCGTACCCGAACCCCTCCCCGAACCCGTACCCTAAGCCGTACCCTAACCCTAACCCTAACCCTAACCCTAACCCTAAGCTACCCTTGACTGCTTCTGCCTCCAATACATTTCCTAAGCACTAGTGTTTTAAGGAACAGGTTTAAAAGAGAATCCTAATGTGATTTCTTGAAAATGGGTGTGTTCCTTATCTTATCCTAGTGTCTAAACTCTTCTCCATTGCTGGACCATCAAATAATATTCCTTTACGTGCTAAGGGGTATCTAGAGAGTGGGATAGGTTTAATAACTACCCTAACCCTAACGCGTACCCTAACCCTAACCCCTACCCTAACCCTAACGCGTACCCTAATCCTAACCCGTACCCTAAACCGAGCCCTAACCCTAACACTAACCCTAACCCTAACCCTAGCCCATACCCTACGCCGTACCCGAAACCCTCCCCGAACCCGTACCCTAAGCCGTACCCTAACCCTAACCCTAACCCTAACCCTAACCCTAAGCTACCCTTCACTGCTTCTGCCTCCAATAGATTTCCTAAGCACTAGTGTTTTAAGGAACAGGTTAAAAAGAGAATCCTAAAGTGATTTCTTGAGAATGGGTGTGTTCCTTATCTTATCCTAGTGTCTAAACTCTTCTCCATGGCTGGACCCCCAAATAATACTCCTTTACGTGCTAAGGGGTATCTAGAGAGTGGGATAGGTTTAATAACTACCCTAACCCTAACGCGTACACTAACCCTAACCCCTACCCTAACCCTAATGCGTACCCTACTCCTAACCTGTACCCTAAACCGAGCCCTAACCCTAACACTAACCCTAACCCTAACCCTAGCCCATACCCTACGCCGTACCCGAACCCCTCCCCGAACCCGTACCCTAAGCCGTACCCTAACCCTAACCCTAACCCTAACCCTAACCCTAAGCTACCCTTGACTGCTTCTGCCTCCAATAGATTTCCTAAGCACTAGTGTTTTAAGGAACAGGTTAAAAAGAGAATCCTAATGTGATTTCTTGAGAATGGGTGTGTTCCTTATCTTATCCTAGTGTCTAAACTCTTCTCCATGGCTGGACCCACAAATAATAATCCTTTACGTGCTAAGGGGTATCTAGAGAGTGGGATAGGTTTAATAACTACCCTAACCCTAACGCGTACCCTAACCCTAACCCCTACCCTAACCCTAACGCGTACCCTAATCCTAACCCGTACCCTAAACCGAGCCCTAACCCTAACACTAACCCTAACCCTATCCCTAGCCCATACCCTACGCCATACCCGAACCCCTCCCCGAACCCGTACCCTAAGCCGTACCCTAACCCTAACCCTAACCCTAACCCTAACCCTAAGCTACCCTTGACTGCTTCTGCCTCCAATAGATTTCCTAAGCACTAGTGTTTTAAGGAACAGGTTAAAAAGAGAATCCAAATGTGATTTCTTGAGAATGGGTGTGTTCCTTATCTTATCCTAGTGTCTAAACTCTTCTCCATGGCTGGACCCCCAAATAATATTCCTTTACGTGCTAAGGGGTATCTAGAGAGTGGGATAGGTTTAATAACTACCCTAACCCTAACGCGTAACCTAACCCTAACCCCTACCCTAACCCTAACGCGTACCCTAATCCTAACCCGTACCCTAAACCGAGCCCTAACCCTAACACTAACCCTAACCCTAACCATAGCCCATACCCTACGCCGTACCCGAACCCCTCCCCGAACCCGTACCCTAAGCCGTACCCTAACCCTAACCCTAACCCTAACCCTAACCCTAAGCTACCCTTGACTGCTTCTGCCTCCAATAGATTTCCTAAGCACTAGTGTTTTAAGGAACAGGTTAAAAAGAGAATCCTAATGTGATTCCTTGAGAATGGGTGTGTTCCTTATCTTATCCTAGTGTCTAAACTCTTCTCCATGGCTGGACCCCCAAATAATACTCCTTTACGTGCTAAGGGGTATCTAGAGAGTGGGATAGGTTTAATAACTACCCTAACCCTAACGCGTACCCTAACCCTAACCCCTACCCTAACCCTAACGCGTACCCTAATCCTAAACCGTACCCTAAACCGAGCCCTAACCCTAACACTAACCCTAACCCTAACCCTAGCCCATACCCTACGCCGTACCCGAACCCCTCCCCGAACCCGTACCCTAAGCCGTACCCTAACCCTAACCCTAACCCTAACCCTAAGCTACCCTTGGCTACTTCTGCCTCCAATAGATTTCCTAAGCACTAGTGTTTTAAGGAACAGGTTAAAAAGAGAATCCTAATGTGATTTCTTGAGAATGGGTGTGTTCCTTATCTTCTCCTCGTGTCTAAACCCTTCTCCATTGCTTTAACCCTAAATGATATTCCTTTACGTGCTAAGGGGTATCTAGAGAGTGGGATAGGTTTAATAACTACCCTAACCTAATGCGTACCCTATCCCTAACCCCTACCCTAACCCTAACGCGTACCCTAATCCTAACCCGTACCCTAAACCGAGCCCTAACCCTAACACTAACCCTAACCCTAACCCTAGCCCATACCCTACGCCGTACCCGAACCCCTCCCCGAACCCGTACCCTAAGCCGTACCCTATCCCTAACCCTAACCCTAACCCTAACCCTAAGCTACCCTTCACTGCTTCTGCCTCCAATAGATTTCCTAAGCACTAGTGTTTTAAGGAACAGGTTAAAAAGAGAATCCTAAAGTGATTTCTTGAGAATGGGTGTGTTCCTTATCTTATCCTAGTGTCTAAACTCTTCTCCATGGCTGGACCCCCAAATAATACTCCTTTACGTGCTAAGGGGTATCTAGAGAGTGGGATAGGTTTAATAACTACCCTAACCCTAACGCGTACACTAACCCTAACCCCTACCCTAACCCTAATGCGTACCCTAATCCTAACCTGTACCCTAAACCGAGCCCTAACCCTAACACTAACCCTAACCCTAACCCTAGCCCATACCCTACACCGTACCCGAACCCCTCCCGGAACCCGTACCCCTAAGCCGTACCCTAACCCTAACCCTAACCCTAACCCTAACCCTAAGCTACCCTTGACTGCTTCTGCCTCCAATAGATTTCCTAAGCACTAGTGTTTTAAGGAACAGGTTTAAAAGAGAATCCTAATGTGATTTCTTGAGAATGGGTGTGTTCCTTATCTTATCCTAGTGTCTAAACTCTTCTCCATTGCTGGACCATCAAATAATATTCCTTTACGTGCTAAGGGGTATCTAGAGAGTGGGATAGGTTTAATAACTACCCTAACCCTAACGCGTACCCTAACCCTAACCCCTACCCTAACCCTAACGCGTACCCTAATCCTAACCCGTACCCTAAACCGAGCATTAACCCTAACACTAACCCTAACCCTATCCCTAGCCCATACCCTACGCCATACCCGAACCCCTCCCCGAACCCGTACCCTAAGCCGTACCCTAACCCTAACCCTAACCCTAACCCTAACCCTAAGCTACCCTTGACTGCTTCTGCCTCCAATAGATTTCCTAAGCACTAGTGTTTTAAGGAACAGGTTAAAAAGAGAATCCAAATGTGATTTCTTGAGAATGGGTGTGTTCCTTATCTTATCCTAGTGTCTAAAACTCTTCTCCATGGCTGGACCCCCAAATAATATTCCTTTACGTGCTAAGGGGTATCTAGAGAGTGGGATAGGTTTAATAACTACCCTAACCCTAACGCGTAACCTAACCCTAACCCCTACCCTAACCCTAACGCGTACCCTAATCCTAACCCGTACCCTAAACCGAGCCCTAACCCTAACACTAACCCTAACCCCTAACCATAGCCCATACCCTACGCCGTACCCGAACCCCTCCCCGAACCCGTACCCTAAGCCGTACCCTAACCCTAACCCTAACCCTAACCCTAACCCTAAGCTACCCTTGACTGCTTCTGCCTCCAATAGATTTCCTAAGCACTAGTGTTTTAAGGAACAGGTTAAAAAGAGAATCCTAATGTGATTCCTTGAGAATGGGTGTGTTCCTTATCTTATCCTAGTGTCTAAACTCTTCTCCATGGCTGGACCCCCAAATAA